>NC_061114.1:18082533-18178505 GCF_002878395.1 Capsicum annuum | reverse complement strand
TCACAAGATAATTGGAGTTGAAATTTGGCTAGGGTTTCTTAGTCTTCAATAATGGATGATAAATAATGGATATGAGGCTAAGTATATGTATATAATGACCAATTTTCGTTCATGAGGTGATGGAAAAATGACCATATTGCCCTTAAAATTTTAAGTAAATCCGAATCTGTCCATGGTGGACTGTTTTGACAAGCTAAAGTAGATCGACCATAACTCTTCGCTCCGATATCGGATTTGGGTGAAATTAGTATCGTTGGAAAGATAATTCAAAGGAATTTCATTTCATATAAAGTAGGCCACCCAGTTCCTCCTGTACAAGGAGTTATGATCGTTTGAAGTTGATCCTAAAAATCTGTTTTGAGAGGCTAAAGTAAAACGAGTATAACTCCTTGCTAATACGTTGGATTTGGATGAAACCAATTGCATTGGAAAGAAGACTCAAAGATCTTTCTTTTGATAGGTCGTATATCTCCCAGTTCATTATATTAAGGAAGTTATGAGCGTTCAAAGTTGACCCAAAAAACTGGCAGGCCTCAGTAGTTTGTGTGCAGGAAATTTTCCTGCACATTTACTATTCACCATATCCCGGCCACCGTTTTATAGTTTTGAACGTGCTCGATTATATCCGAAATTTATCCGTTTTTGGAAATCTTTATATCGTTGGAAAGCTTATTCAATAACCTTCGTATGGAACCATCGACGGGCAAATTCCGGTATAAATAAAATAAAAAATTAATTCCATATAAATAAGACCAATACACGTACTTGAATACGCCAATACATGTACTTGAATACGGGGTGTTACATAAATACACTAATATCTACATTTTGTATGGACATTGTTGAGGAGGTGGAAAGTTGTGGATTGGAGATAAAAAGGATTAAAAGGGAGCAAGGAAGTGCAGCTGAAGACCTTGAGCAGAACATGGCCTCAGTTATCGCGATCGCGGTCCTCAGACCGCATTCACGGCCAGTTAAGATACCACAATCACGTGGCCTTTTTCGTGGTCGTGGTAGGTGCAATCGCGAAAACGCTGGTGTGATTGCGGCCTAGCGAAAAATAAGCCCAAGGTTAAAGATAAAAATGCACATAGCTGTTCCCAAATTTTTCCTGAAGAACACTAAAACCCTATCATTCCAATACATTCTACATTATAGATTTTTTCCCAATTATTGAACATTGCTCTAGTTCTTAGCCTCCATACTTGGAGAAGAAAATATTGTATTAATTTTGAATGAAGAATACATTGGAATAGCTTCTAAGTGGAGAGCTAGCAACCTACCATTAAAGATTTGTCTGAGTTCAAGGTTTGAAGTAACTTTCACTTAGACCTCTATGAATTAAATCAATGGAGATTTTGGATATATCTTTACTTATTGATCTTATGAGTAGCTTGTTTTTCTTCTTAGGGTTATGTATGAATAGGGTTAAAGTGTGTGTGGCTTGTTATTGTTATTTTCAATTAGAAGTTCATGTTGATGGGTTTTGCAAATGCTTGACGATAACATAGAATTTGTTGGTGAAAGCTTCAAATTTCCTAACCCCCACATCATCCTTGACAAAGGGATGTGGGTAACCTAGATCCTTTAACCATTCTTGAAAGAGGGGTTGAAGGTGACATGAACATTTGTGAATAATTACTTAGATTGTAGTTGTTCCCTTTTTATTATCTTAAAAATAAGGATAAATTGTGGAATAGCTATGACTTATGCATCATCCAAGAAATAGGGATGTCTAAATTGAGGTTTGATTACCAATTGTTGAACACACCCATCTTTTATTCGAAAGAATCAATAGGTGATAGGTTGGTTCTTTGTTGAAAGGCTAGTACCAAAACCTTCTAACCAAACCTACCCACATTTGATCTACTAAAAGCGAAGTTGATTGTTAACACCCTCATGTTAGCTTCCCTTAGTAAGGCATAACCCCAAAATTCATGCCTAATTTTTTAGACTCTAATTATTCATAGACCCAAATTAATACTTGAAAACTCTAGAAAGAGATACTAGTTGAGATGCCATTCACCCCCCCCCCCCCCCCCCCCCACATTTCTATCTTCTCGTACTCTCTGTTTGAATTTAGAAAGTATCCATTGTTTTGAACTAATTTGATAGCCACTTACATTGTTCCTCATGGATTCTATCCTGACTCAAAAGCTGGGTAAATATATTGACAACAATCATCTTGCACTTAAATTGATGTGTAAGTTGAGCGTTATCATATATGCATTTGATTATGTGCATTGAATTTGAATTATGTTTATGTGTTTTAAAAGCTATTATATTAAGTTTTTTCAAAAATGATCTCGACCATTTTATATAAAATATATATGTTATTTTTGGATTGTTTCGCATACCAATACTTTTCAACTATTGACCCCCCCCCCCACCACCACCACCACCCCCATAATACAGGTTCTGAAGCACAATCTCATGGTCCATCACATCAGTAGTAACTATGGATATGCTAGATTTGGTGAGTCATCCATCTTTCAGAAGGCATGTTGTTTATATGTTTATCTGATTCAGTTTATGGTCCAGCCGAGAACCTTGGCCCGGCCTAGATAGTTAGTTCTCACTAGAGGCTTTGTAGATGGAATTTGAATATTGTGTTGTCATAAACTTATTGACATATATTGATCATAGGATCAACTTGAATTTCATTATATCTTCCCCACTTTGATTTATGTATGAATTATACTTATGATAGTAAGTTAAGAGATCTCTCGAACTTTCGTGGTTCGAGATATCCGTTGCGGCCAGGGCCTCGGCTCGGGTCATGACCACAACTCTATAACATAATATATGTCATCGCAATAATATAAACTCAAGCATCCTTTATTAAGATATTTATAGACATGTGACGTAGTTGTATCATAACTTTCATGATAAAGTATTTTGTTACATATAATACATTTTGTTTGGATAGCACCAAATACAATTTCATGAGAATTGTTAAGAAAATAAAAAATTAACAAGTTTTTTCAAATATTTTTATTCAACGTAAAAAAAAATTAAAAAAATATACCAAAAATATTTGAGATCATCCAGATCCAGGTTTAAAAGAGTGTCGAATGACTTTGGGTTAGGATAGTTGTATTTCATGATTCTTAACAAATTATTTTTAGTTGGTAAGAAAATTCAGTTGATTGAGGGAATGACGATTTCTCCATAAGTGTAAGCTCATTATGAACCTCAACTAATTTAATCTTTGTCAATTCTCTAGGGTTTATATTCGTCTTCGTCTTAGGAGGTTGTACTTTGCTTTGCTTTGAGCGTTTGCGTCTCTAAATCTCTGAGTCACGACGTTGTAGGCGGAATTGTTATGTCTCCGAATAAATTATGGATAGAATTGAATTGAAATTTGTAATTGAATGAATAATTGGGGATCGTATAAGAAAAAGAAAAAGTGTTGATATGCATACACAAATTGGGTATAAAGGATAAAAGCTAGTACAAGAGTCAACAAATGTTTTATAGAACAATTATACAATACAAATGTATTTAACTATTTTAATAAAAACAGATGTTTTTGGTCTAAAAAAAGCAGCGAAAAATAATTTTTAAAAAATGAATAAAGGGCCCGAATTGATCCATATTCAAAAAATGAGTAATAAGTGAAATTTAAAAGGGCTAAGTGTTCTAATTTGTTCAAAAGTCCAAAAGAGAGCCATTTGTTTTGAAAAATATCATACTGTGTTCTTTCCCCTAAAATTTTAAGGCCTCATAATTTTGGAGGCCTAAAGTAAACGATTTACTAGTCTTACCCTTGAGCCGCCCCAGAAAGTAAAGATCATGAATGTCCATGTCTCTTCGTCCTCCTTCTTCTATACACAGTTACACCATGAAAATCAATCTATGTCAGTGTTCAATTTGAATTTCTCTTCAAACTGTGTTATGGAGTCCTCTATTATTATTTGCTGAATTCTAACATTTCCATCGTTTTTATCCTTTACATAAATTATATCTTCTCTCTTAAGAAATGACATAGAATCAAGATTAGGAACTTGAGGAACACAAAGAGGAACTAGGATTTGAATAAAGCAACATTTCCCATGGCTCATTTCAGGTCTATTTATGATAAAATAATTGTAAATTTTTGTTATGTTATATTTTTTTACCTTCAATAGTTTATACTTCTGGTGTTATATCCCTAAATAGTTAGTGACTATAATGCTTTTTTATTTAGTTTTTCACACGGTTAATGGCCTCCAAAATAGTAGTATCGTAAATAAGTTTCAGGGACTTATATTTAAATTTTTTAATAAGTAGTAAATAGAAAAAAATAAAGAATAGTTAATACTTCTTATAATTCAAAAAGAATTATAATTCAAAAGTACTCAACATACCTGTTTAATATTAGGATGTTGCAATTTTTTATTAGTGAAAATTTCTCAAGGAGACAACTCTGTATCATAATATATGTCATCGCGATAATATAAACTCGAGCATCCTTTGTTAAAACATTTATTGATATGTGACGTAGTCGTATCATAACTTTCATGATAAATTATACCGTCACAGGTAATATATTTTGTTCGAATAGCACCGGATACAATTCCATGAGAATTTTTACAAAAATACAAAAAAATAATAAGTTTTTTCAAATAATTTTTTTCAATGTAAATAAAATTAAAAAAAGAAAATAACATACAAAAAATCTTTGAAATCGTCCACATCCAGGTGTGAAAGAGTGTCAAACGATTTTGGATTGGAATAATTGTATTTCATGATTCTCATCAAATCATTCTTTAATTGGTATGCTGATTCAGTTGATTGAGGGAATGACGATTCATTCATAAGTGTAAGTTTTGTGAACCTCAATTAATTTATTTTTTGTCAATTCTTTAGAGTTTATAGTCGTCATAGGAGGTTGTGCTTTGCCTTTCTTTGAGCATAGCATTTGTCTCTGAATCTCTGCGTAGGTTGTGCTTTGCCTTTCTTTGAGCATAGCATTTGTCTCTGAATCTCTGCGTAACGACGTTGTAGGCGGAATTGTTATGTCTCCAAATGAATTATGGGTGGAATTGAATTAAGGTTTGTAACTTGATGATTAATTGGGGATCATATAAGGAAAAGGAGAAGTATTGATATACATATACGAATTGTGTGTAGAACGTAAAACTAGTACAAGTCAGCAGATACTTTATAGAACAATTACACAATTTCTATACAATAGTATTTAATAATTTTAGAAAAAAAAAATATGTTTTTATCCTCAATATAAGTAGCGAAAAATAATTTTAAAAAAAGCTGAAGAAAAGGTACAAATTTTATCATATAAAAAAATGATCAATAAGTGGAATTTAAATAGGTCAGGTGCTGTAATTTGTTCAAAAGTCAAATTTGAGCCATTTATTTTGAAAAAGGACATACATTGTCCTTTTTCTTAAAATTTTTGAGACCTCAAAATTTTGGAGGCCTATAGAAAATGCTTTACTAGTTTTACACTTGAGTCACCCCTAATCATGGATGTCTCTTCGTCCTCCTCCTTCTGTACATAGTTTACACCATGATAGTCAATCTATGCCAGTGTTCAATTTGAATTTCTCTTCAAATGGTGTAATGACGTTATCAATTGCCATTTGTTAAATTTCAATATTTTCATCCTTTTTATCAGTTACATAAATTATATCCTCTCTCTTAAAATGACACATAGAATCAAGACTAAAAACTTGAAAACCATGATGAAGAATTAGGATTTGAGTAAAGAAATATTTTCCATAACTCATGTCGGGTCTATTTATGACAAAATAATTATAATCTTTTGCTATGTCATAACCTTCAATATATAATTCTTTTGGTATCCTGAAAAGTGTGTGACTATATCCTCTCTTATTTGATTTTTTTACACGGTTAATGACTTCTACAGTAGTGCCGTAGGTATGTTTCATAGAGTTATCTTTAAACTTTTTTCTTGACCTGTAAACAAAAAAATAAAATATAGCTAGTACTTCTTCAAATTGAAAGAGAATTATAATTCAAAATTACTCAAAATACCTATTCCATGTTAGGATGATGAAAGCTTTTATTGGTGGAAATTTTCCAAGGAACAACTTTATATCATAATATATGTTATCGCGACAATATAAACTCGAGCGTCCTTTGTCAAGTCATTTATTGACATGTATTATAATTTTGATGATAAAGTATACCATTACAAATAATACATTTTGTTTGGATAACAACGAATACAATTTCATTAGAACTATTAACAAAATAACACAAAGTTAACAAGTTTTTTCAAATAATTTTTTTCAATGTAAAAAAAATTAAAAAAAGAATATATCAAAAATCTTTGAGATCGTTCACATCCAGCTGTTAAAGAATATCAAACGACTTTGGGTAGAGGTACTTGTATTTCATGATTCTCAACAAATTATTTTTTAGTTGGTAAGTTGATTCAGTTGATTGAGGAAATGGTGATTCCTCTATAAGTGTAAGTTTATTGTGCATCTTAATTAATTTATTCTTTTCCGATTCTCTACAGTTTATAATCATCATAGGAGGCTTTACTTTATTTTGAGTGATTGTTTCTCTGAATCTCAGAGTCAGGTAGCTGTAGTCGGAATTGTTATGTTTCCAAATGAATTACGGGTGAAATTAAATTATGATTTGTAATTGAATTATTAATTGGGGATAGTTTAAGAAAAAGGAGAAGTGTTGATATGAATCCACAAATTTGGTATAAAGGATAAAAGCTAATACAAGAGTCACCAAATATTTTTCAGAATAGTTACACAATTTCTAGACAATTGTATTTAATTATTTTTTTAAAAAAATAGATTTATATTACCCCCAAAAAAATTGTGAAAAATAATCTAAAAAACTAAAAATTACATAAAACCAAAACTATACTTTCTATTATTACAAAATATACCAATTCACTAAACTAATTACAAATATTCTTTTTTTCAATTCCTCTCTTTATAATTCATATACATTACTCTACCTCCCCCATTATAAGTTTTATTGTCTTAAGAAGTGTCTACAATCAAGGAGCCACATTCAAAGTGATTACCAATTTTGAAATGCACAAACGTGATTGTATCAAACTCTTCATCAGCATCTTCAAACTTACTGAAATTCTACATTAACAAACTTCTTCAAATTTATTGTGGAGGTTAGTATATTTTACTATTTTTTTCAACTTTATCAAATTGAAAATTCGCATATTTGGTTCATGTATGTTCTTAATTCTTTAAATCTGACTTAGTAATGGATGATTCTCCATCTTTAAATTTATGATTAACTCAAATAGATCACATTCAACAAAAAAATCAATTTTAAGATGAGTCTCAGAAAATTTTGGTAGCGAGAATTGTTGCTAGTAGTTTAAAAAAGCAAGTCGGTGAATCGTCAAGGAAGAAGAAAAAAAAGATTCATCACGATCCTGTCTCCCCAAGGTAATGTGATTTTTGTTTTGCATCTGAGTACGATTTTTTAAATTTCTTATTGATATACATATCTGTATCATTGCAGTTATTGTTAATTTAACCCAATCAAACTACCCCTACTATGTTATTATGAATTTCTTTTATTGTTTCATTTGTTTAGAGAAAGTAGGAAGAAATCAGAAAAGATGTATAGTAACTAGTTTTAGAGTCATCAAATAAATAAATAATTTTAAAAACTACTAAGTGGACAAGTGGAGATTTTGGTGTTCTCCAGATCAATATCTTTATTTGAACATAATAGCATGGGACTATTATTCAATAGTCAGCACAAAATGTGCGTACACACATGTTTGACAAGTAGGATTGTTATTTTAGTTAAATTTTATGAGACATTTTTTATTAGTTATGTCCAAAATCTTTAGAGAAAATGAGATTTTTTGGTCAATTATAAATTAAATTGAAGAAAATGGCCTTTTTAGATTAGTTATATGTAAAAATGAGAATTCTTTATATGTAAAAATAAAAATCTATTATAAAAAAAATAATAATAGAACTAAAAAAAATTGTAAGCGACCAACAAAATCAAATCTTCTTACAAATTTTAAAAAGAATGTTGTTCCTCTACATATGAAAACAAACACCCCCATGCTAAAGAACGACACTGTTTTGGGACTATCTCAATTGGGTTGAATCTAGTGCCCTACAATTAAGGATATATTGGATTATTTAGCTTTTCACAACTTGAACATTTAGGGGTCGTTTGGTTGGAGTGGTGGATCTAAAATTTGAAGTTTGGGGATTCTAAATTTTAATATAGGATACCGATCATAAGCTAATATATAATAATCGGTAAACTGAGGAGCAACGATGCTCAATATATATTCAAAAAATAATGATTGCTAAAACACTATATAAGTAAAACATTATCTTTTTAATTGTACTCGACGACTATTCATAAATGATCAGTGATTGCAAAATTAAATACATTTTCAAATATTTCATCCTCCATATAACAAATTGAACAATTATTCAAAAAAAAACGAATTTTGCTTCTCTAGTTATTTTTAATAAATTACATAAATAAATATAAAAGGCAATACAAAATGGAACTAGAATCAAAGATTAAAATTAATTTTTAACTAATATACTAATATATATTATGATAGGTAAATAAAATGAGAAAAAAGTGAGGAGAGAGAATGAAAGAATTTCTCTTGCGTATCAGTCACAATATTTGGACTGCTATAGAGAGTTGAAAATTTACAATGACTTTTAGGTCTCTAAAAAATGATTTTGCGTTTCGTTTGTGAAATAAAATTGAGAGTTCCTTTTGTTTTAAGAGTGAATTTTATTTTCTTTTCTTTTTCTAATTGTTAATTTTATTTTATATTTTTATTTCCTTTATATATTTTTCTTTTTAAAAAATCTGAGTATATAGCAGAAAGAGAAAAATAAATATTACAAATTGCATGATTTATATTTCCTATATTTTTATTTTTCTCTTTTAATTATTAATCTGATTTTAAAACATAATTAAAACATCAAAATAGGAGAGATCAGATGGACACGTGCACTTGAGGAAAAGTTTGCAGGAATCAGAAAAGGGTATAAAAGGGTGGAGCTCGAACCCATAACCATCCATTTCTTTCCACTACACCATCTGATTACTTTTTAGGGGTTCACAAGTTGTTATTCGTATATATATTTACTGAATTTTTTAATGCAAATACAATATCTATGTAAAAGTTATTGGGTAAAGTCGAATCCTCGTGTTGTACTATAGCTCCGTCTTGTTGATTGAAAAAGAATTTTCATCACTAGTATAAATAGGTATTATAGTTTTAGTTATTATTAATAAATAAATTTTCATATCGTGATCATTTATTTCATTTAGAACGTCACTAACTTATATACTTAATATATGTTTCTCACTTTTTTTTGTCTAGAAAATAATTTTTTTTATAATTTACAAATATGTACTATATATATTAAAAATAAAAAATATAATAATTTTAAAGAGGTAAAGAAAAATAAAGATTAATAGTGTAAGGGTAAAATAGGTATTTAAAAAAGACAAGTAGAAAAAAGGGGGGAGAATGCTTATTGTTTAAAGTTGATGGGGAGTTGGGGGAGTTTGATTTATAAAGTAAAGTTAGGGAGGGAGGGGGGGGGAATGATTTTCACCAAATAAATAATCTCGGAGGTAGCTAATATCTCTAATCAAATATAGAATAAAATAATTCTATATTTTTATCTCGAGACTATTATAGCTTATACCTTACACCAAAAAATCCCTTAAGATTATAACCTTGAGAAGTATGAGTAGCAAAATATGAATGCATATTTTTTTTCTTTATATTGGTTCAAAAATATAATCTCATGCTCATATCTTCAAGTAAATTCAAGTACGAAATAGAGATGATAAAGTAGCACATGAAATCATATTAATTCCTCGAAGTTAAACTGATTATCGATCCCCTTATTTATCAGCTCGGTCCATTTCAATCAAGTTTTTTTTTTTTAATTTATTAAAATTTGGGTTAATATTTAGCTGAAGTTAATTCATGAGAAATCTTATCAAAATATTTCAAAAAGATTTGTTTTCATTTGATATGTTTAACATAACAAGCTTAAAAGTCTTTTATTTTCTTAAGTTCCGTATCCAATTAATAGATTAACATAAATTAAAATAAATGGATTAATATTAACCATGACATAATTTACAGCTTGTATAAGATTTTTTAATCCTATCAATAGACTAATAAATATTAAATAAATAAATTATTAATCAATCCTGATTAAGTCATAAAAGCGCATAATAATTAATATATATACTCTAAATATCTCTATTTTTTTAATATAAAGATTGAGTGCAAATATAATATAATAAACCATTTTGATCAATCATATAAACTCAGCATTAATTTGAAAAACCTACCCTCATAATATATGTACTGATTAAGTCAATCATTATGATTTTAGGGGAAGAATTTATGCTGAGATTTGTTAGGTTTGAATTAATTATTCTGATATAATTTTTCAATGATAGTTTGATTTTATTGTACTGAAAATAATACGCATTACTTATTCAAGAAAAAATATTTATTCATAAAAATACCTTCACCTTCTTTAAAGAAGAGTTTGAGGAACCTCGTAGCTATTTTTGTCATTTTCATTCTTTTATGTTGGAATAATTAGTTACAATATTATTATTCCATCCTCTAATGAGGGCGGCTGTTAGTTAAAAAAAATTTAGACAGTTGCCTAGGCCTCCACTTATGGAGGACCCCATTTTCTATCAATTATTATATTAGTAATGTAAAAAAAAATTATAAAAAGATCTTTTAAAGTAGGTGGACAACTAAAAAAATAGAATTAGGTAAAAAAGTAAAAAACTTTAAAATAAGAGATTTTTGTTACAGTCAACGAATGAGTTGTTTATTATTTAGTTGACATCTCTTTTTACTTTTCTCATAAAAAAACGTTTCCTTTCCTTTTCATCTTTTAATTACCTTTTTTTATTCACTTTTCTCTCATACTCACGTTCACTCCTCTCTCTTTCTTCTGTTCTTCTTTATTTTCTTTTTTTAAATTCAAAAACTCAAAAAGTAAACATCAAAATTTATATATTATTGATAATATTTTAATTTTATTGATAATTTCAATTCGAGGAGAACATAGTTCATGTTTTAAATTAGAAAAATAAATTTTGAAGCAGTTAAAAGATATTTGGAATCATCGATCAAGCCATCGTATTTCTTGAATCGGATAATATCATTCTAACTTTTTATATTATTTTTATATTTTATTTTTTTGTTTGATAGTGCACATTTTGTTTAAGATATTTAATTTGTTACAATTCAATATGTCAAAAGGTTAGAAAAATAGATTTCAGATAAAAGTGTATATAACTTTTGTTGTAGTTTGAGTTGAAGGCCTCCCATTCAACTTTCGTTTTAGGCCACCAATGTGCTTGAGCCGGCCCTGCCTCTAATAAATAACTTATTTCGGTCCTAATTATTAATATTGATATATATAACTTAATTATTCCAGAATTAGTTTCAATATTCTTAACTTCACAGAGATAAGCCTCTACAGATTAAGTTAATAGTTTCTTGAGATTAGTTTTCTTTTTAACTCCATAGTTTTAGTCATTCTTGCAGTTAAGAATTATTTATGTAAACGATCTCAAAATTGATAAGAATGAGAGATATAACATACCTCCATCAAATAATCACCTGCAACTATATATGGCAAAAAGTCGAGCAATCAGCTTGAACAGCACGAGGTCATTGTTTATACGCCAAGTATGAGTCAGGATGGCCAGATTGTCGATTATAAATTGTGACGGAGGTGGTAGGGACCCATCTACAACTTTCAATAGATCATGTGAGATAAGAAACACAATAAATTGAATTCTCTAATTCAAATGATCCTCAATGCTACCAAGGGCATGGGACAATACTGGTGATATTGGTTAAAGGATTAAGTATCGATGGAAAAGTAGAACATCAACATAAATTATGTGCACCAAGCTAGTTGAGAAAATTAAGAATCAGGCTAGCTAGTGGGTGGAATGCCTGACCACCCAAAATTTGGTTGGAACAAGCTAAGGGTGTTAATGGATGAGAATAGAGATGTAGTGGGCATAAGTATAAAAGGTTGGAGAAGCAGTAGAGAAAACTAGAGATGCTTCATCAAACGGGGTAGGAGTTGGAGGAGTTTGCATGACTAGGGCTCGAGTATGGATTAACTTTAAATGATTTGTGGTATTGGTGGATACTGCTGAGGTCTCAAGACCAAAGTAAGACCGGATACGGATGTCACAAGATGTCACAAAAGTCGACAAAAAAGCTACGAGGAGGCTAGCTAGGGGATTATGGCTCTTGATATCATGTGATAGTATCAGTAATATGAAAGGCTTACTAACTATAAGCCATCCATATGGTGAGGAGATTGATCGGAAAATACCGGGATAAGTATAGGACTTGCATATAATATTATTGACATTGAGAAGGCCTAGGATAAAGTTACGAGGAAAGTTCTTTGGAGGTGCCTGGAGGTTAGAGGTGTATCGCTGGCTTATATTATGGCGATAAAGGACATGTATAATGGAACTAAAATGCAAGTAGAACTGCATGAGAAGACTCAGAGCATTTACATGTGAAAATCGAGTTGCACCAGGGATCAACTCTTAGTCCATTCCTCTTTTCTGTGGTGATGGATGTATTGATGTGGTGCATCCAAGATGAAGTGTCTTGGTATAGGTTATTTGCATATGACATAATATTGATCGATGAGATGCATAGTAGAGTGAATAATAGGTTGGTAGTTTGGAGACAAACTTTGAAAGCTAAAGAGTTTAAGTTGAGCAAGACCAAATGGAGTACACTTGGAGTACAAATTTAGTGGGGGTCATAGGAGGAAGGCATGAAAGTGCGGTTGAATACACAGGCTCTCCCTAAGAGGGACAATTTTAAATGTCTTGGTTCTATTCTCTCGAGTGACGAAGACATCAACGATGATGTCACTCATCGTATTGGTGGGGCTTGGATGAAGTGCCTCCGGAGTCTTATGTGATTAAAAAATATAACTTAGACTTAAAGTAAGTTTTATAGAGTGGTGGTTAGACAGATGTTATTATATAAGGCGGAGTGTTGGCCACTAAAAAACTCCTATGTTCAAAAGATGCATCTCACAAAAATGAGAATGTTGAGATGGATGTGTAGGCATACTATGTGTGATAGAATCAGGAATGAGATTTTCGAGATGAGGTATGAGTGGCCTCCGTAGCAGATAAGATGAGGAAAGAGAGATGAGTTAGTTTGAACATGTGGTGAGGCGATGTTCAGACACCCTAGTGAGGAGATGTGAGAGGTTGGATATAGTTGTAAAAAAAGGGGGTAGTAGGTAAAGAAGCATTGAGGAGAGATAATTATGCAAGACATGGCACATATTAATGTTACAGAGGACATGGCCTTAGATAAGAGGGACTTGGAAGACGCCCATTAGAATAGAAGGTTTAGTCGGATAGGAGTGTTGGCGTGTACTAATCATAGTATGACAGCGTAGGATTTAGCCGTAGATATTTGTCTTTGTTGTTTTTTATTGTGTTTTCATTATCGCACAATTTTGTAGTTGATTCATGCTTAGAAAATTCTACACTACTCCGTGTTTTCATATTATCTTCATTGTATTCCTCTTCTTTGTACCTGAATTTGATACACATGAGTCGAGAACTTTTCAAAAATAGTCTCTCTACCTCGCCGAAGTAGGGATAAGATCTGCATACACTTTACCCTTCCCAAACCTCACTTGGAGGGTTTTACTAGGTAAGTTGTTGTTGTTGTGTGTGTATATTCTTATAGGAGAATTTCTATGCATTTATTTTCCTTATACAAGATGGATTCTAATATATCCCTTATCAATTACCAACCAAGAAATATACCAACCAAGAAATAAGACAGTACTAAATTTTATCTCAGAAAAGTATGATTGTCCAATATACTAAACCGCCCCTTAAAAGAGTTTAGTTAGTTCATCATAGCAAAGGAAAATTTTAATGTGTGCCTTTTTACAATTAACACAATTTTTATAAATTTTATGAGTTTAAGTTATATATGCCGACTAGACAAAAGATATTTACAATATCATGTCACTTATTACGTATATTGTATGTTGGGTAGGATCCTTCAAAGCGTTGTTGGCAAAACAAATATTCCCATTCAGGATAATATCCACACAAAATAGCAATAACAAGAGAGTAATAACTATATCAAATATTATAACGGAGTAAATAAAATGTCCAATGGAGTAATACAATAATATTGATTACAACTTGGCAGTGTCAAAAGACTACTACTCTTTATAAATGAAACAACACTCTTTTATTTCTCACAACTCATTGCGATATTACTTCCACACTATTATCTCACAGACTATAGAATATTTGTGGATTACTCTCTTTTCTCTCTATTGCTCTCTCAATTTTGGTGTTTTTTGGAATGATGGTAACTTCATCTATTTATAGATGAATATTCAAGCTTAAAACAAACAAACACCATGTCACAACAACAAAATTACAAATTCATGTTACAACACCAATTCATGCACCACATTAGGCATGTTACAACATTAATTTTCTTGTTATTTTTTTATTTAGTTTATTTGAATTATATTTGATCCCACAAATCTCTTCCTTAATTTTAATTTTTCTTCTTCATTCCAAGACTTGATCTCAATCTCTGAAAGTCTTTAAACTTGAGAGGCTTTGTGAAAATATCTGCAACTTGATCATAGGATTTCACGTACTTGAGATCTACCTCTTTATTGGCAATGCATTCTCATATGAAGTGATATCTTGTATCTATGTGCTTACTTCGATCATGATATGCTGGATTCTTGGAAAGAGCATGTGTTGACTTGTTATCAACACAAATCATTGTGACTGCAGTCTGTGGTAAGTTAAGCTTTTTCAATAATCTTCTCAACCAAATGGCATGGCACGTACATGACGTTGCTGCCACATATCAGCTTCGTACGTTGAGAGAGTAATAATGGTTTGTTTCTTTGAGCTCCAAGAAACAACACAATCACCCAAAAAAACACAAAACCTGATGTGTTTTTCCTATTATCCACATCTCCGCATAATTGCTTTCATAGAATCTCACAAGGTAAAAATCATCAGAAGAATAATAAAATAGTCCAAGGTATATCGTACCTTTTAGGTAACGAAGAATTCTTCTAGAAACTTTCAAGTGAGTAGAGGTAGGAGCTTCCATGAATCGACTTACTACTCCAACTACAAAAAGTATATCTGGTCTAGTACAGGTCAAGTACCTCATACTTTCCACGAAAGTTTTGAAAAGAGTGGAGTCCACTTTTTCACCATTATCAAACTTTAATAATTTTATTCCACTTTTTATTGGGGTGTTCACAGGATTGCAATTAAACATGTTAAATTTCCTCAAAATCTCCTTTGTATAGCTTTCTTGAGATATGAAGATGCCTTCCTCCATTTGCTTAACTTCTATGCCCAAGTAATATGACATGAGACTTATGTCCGTCATGTCAAATTCAAGCAACATAATTTTCTTGAAAGCTTCAAACAAACATGGATTATTACCCGTCAGAATAAGATCATCAACATAAAGACAAATAATCAAACATCTCCATTAGTATGAACTTTAATGTAAAGAGCATATTCATGAAGACAACGAGTAAACCCATTTTCTTGAAAATACTTTTCAATATGACTATTCCATGCTCGTGGAGCTTGCTTCAATTCATATAAAGTTTTGTTTTAATTTCAACATTTTATCTTCGTGATTCTTGACCACAAAGCCCAATGGTTATTAAACATAGACTTCCTCTTCAAGATATCCATTCAAAAATGACAAATTGATATCTAGTTGATGGATTTTTCACTTCATTTGTGTTGCCAAAGAGATCAGCATATGTATCGTCTCTATGCGGGCAACAAATACATAGACTTTTTCATAGTCAATGATATGTCTTTGCTTGTAGCCTTTAGCTACGAGTCTTGCCTTGTATCTCTCTACCTTTGCATGAGCATTCTTCTTTTCCTTGTACACCATTTGACTCCAATTGCTTGATGATCTTTAGGAAGAGTTGTTAACTTCCAAGTGTTGTTCTTTTTAATCGACTGAATTTTTTTCTCCAAGGATTGTCTCTACCTTTTGTCTGTAATAGCTTCATCAAAATTCATTGATTCATTGTCATCATAGAGACAATACAAAAAATCAAAATTAGTAACTTCTTCTGTGTCATCATAGAGTTCTTGGACGCTCCTCATCCTCTGTGGCCTTTCACTTGAACTCTGAAATTGAGAAGAAGGAGATACAACATTTGTTGGTGAAGGAGATGGGGTTGCATCCTGTGCAGGTACCATGATATTTTTGTAACACCCCGTATTCAAGTACATATATTGGCGTATTCAAGTACGTGTATTGGTCTTATTTATATGGAATTAATTTTTTTATTTTATTTATACCGGAATTTGCCCATCGATGGTTCCATGCGAAGGTTATTGAATAAGCTTTCCAACGATATAAAGATTTCCAAAAATGGATAAGTTTTGGATATAATCGAGCACGTTCGAAACTATAAAACGGTGGCCGGGATATTTGGGAATAGTAAATGTACAGGAAAATCTCCTGCACACAAACTACTGAGGCCAGCCAATTTTTTGGGTCAATTTTGAACGATCATAACTCCCTTAATATAATGAAATGGGAGAGCTGCGACCTATGAAAAGAAAGATCTTTGAGTCTTCTTTCTAATGCAATTGGTTTAATCCAAATCCAACGTCTGAGTAAA
Source organism: Capsicum annuum (assembly GCF_002878395.1). Classification (NCBI taxonomy): domain Eukaryota; kingdom Viridiplantae; phylum Streptophyta; class Magnoliopsida; order Solanales; family Solanaceae; genus Capsicum; species Capsicum annuum. Next base: position 18,161,769 of record NC_061114.1, on the reverse strand, counting down.
GAGTTATACTCGTTTTTCTTCAGCCTCTCAAAATAGATTTTTAGGGTCAACTTCAAACGACCATAACTCCTTATACAGGATGAACTGGGTGGCCTACTTTATATGAAATGAAATCCCTTTGAATTATCTTTCCAATGATACCAATGTCACCCAAATCCGATATAGGATCAAGGAGTTATGGTCGAGCTACTTTAGCTTATCAAAACAGTCCACCAAAGGACAGATTTGATATTATTTAAATTTTACAGGCACTTTGGTCATTCCCTATGATATTATGGACGGGAATATGTGTATATATGCATGTATATGAGTTCAAAAACTTATTTTCATCATCAATCATTGAGAAAGAACAAACCCTAGCCAAATTTGACCTTTAAATTACTTTTGATTCAACCGTAGAAATTCCAAAGTAATCCGATAACTACGTTTGTCATCTCGAGAGCTTCGAACGGCACCTATTATTTGTGTAAACAGGATTGCATAATCAAGAGGTGAATTCTAAGGTATGAATATTGTTTGCCTTGTTCTTTTCCATATGTATATGTGTGATAGAGGATTATATGTATTGGTTGTTATTGAAAGGTGATGGAAATAGGGTTATGGACTATTTTGCATGGTTTGGTTGTATTGAATTGTGGAAGGTGGATATGGTAATTGAGTTATGGAAGGTGGATATGGTAATTGAGTTATGGAAGGTGGATATGGTGATATACTATTGAATTGATGATTATTCATGTCTATGGCTCAATTTGGTTTAATGGATTGGTTGGAAGGATAAATGAATCCAAACTTGATATTGGAGGATGTTGTATGAATATGCATGGCATGTGAATGTAATTGGAGTATAAGAAGGTTAACGTGACACCTTTTATGGTGTAATTAAGGCTTACTACTCAACCACTAGTTTGGTGAATTCAAATAATTGAATTGTGACATTTGGTTGCTAATACTAGATTGCTATATATGTTCATTGTAGATAAGTAATCCGAAAAGACGGGAAGTCCATTTGGGACTAGTATTGAAGATTGATATTCAGGTATGTAAAGCATACTCTATACCATATCTTTGGCATGAAAGTGAACAATTGTTCTATTAAGAAAGTTTCCAAAGTTATTCAGTAACATGTGATCCATAATGATTTTGTATGATGTCCTACGTTACCAATGAACTTGTTTCCACCCTACAAGATGTCAAGACATTCTAATACTTACTTGTTTTCCAAATCTTACATGTTTATTGCACTAATGAATGTCAGAAGGTATCCGGTTACTCAAACAAAATCCATGTGCTATTAATGACTCCAAAACGTTTCATTGATATACCAATAAGTTCCTACTTCATTGTTATAGCATTGATGACTCTAAAACACTTCATTGATGTGCCAATGAGTTCTTACTTCATTGTTATTGCATTGATGGTCTATTTATATGTCTCTTATTAATGTATCATTGTTTCAAACTATCAAAAATGTGGTGGCGATCGAAATAACAATCTCAAAGATTAATTGAACCAAGTGATGGAAGTTCTCTCTTATCGGGTGGTATCCCAGGGGCATAAGCCTATCATGGGTCGATCCCTATTTATGTATTTATGGGTGGTATCCTAGGGGCATATGCTTATCATGGGTCGATCCCAGTTGATATGTATTGGAGGCAGCCTAATGGTCACAGTACAGTACAGTAATGGTTACAAAGATGATAAGAACGAAGGTAAAGTGATTGAATAAATGCAATGTACAGGTTGTCACAAGTTCTAGTAAGTGTGGTCCACTCCTATTACAATTTATTCACTTGTTTCTGATTTCTATTGAGCTCCTATATCATATGTGATTATCTACAACTGTACATACTCAGTACATATTTCGTACTGACGTCCCCCACGGGGGACCTGTATTTCATGCTACAGGCACAGGTACCTCAGCTCATACACCGCATAAGTAGGAGCCAGGATATCCAGCTGCTTTTGGTGAGCTCCAGTTTGCTTTGGGGATTTTCGTGTCATATCCAGTCACTTTTGGTATTGTATAGAAGTTAGTTATATGGCGGGGTGTGTCCCGACCTTAGTTAAACTTTGTGTATTGTCTAGAGGCTTTGTAGACCTAATGTACAGTTAAGGTGGTGTTTTGTTAATAGACGTGATGGCTCCACCGGCCAAGTATTGTATATACATATATATGTGTGCTCAAGCTTATACAGGTGATTATTTCCTTTTATATGCGACATGATGCTGTCTAAATTTTGGGTTGTCATAGAGGTATGCATGGGAAGTATAAGGTTATGAGCTGGTTCCCCTGGCCTCCTCGGTTACGGGTGCCAGTCTGGCCCAATAGGATTTGAGGCGTGACAATTTTGCTCTTCTTCATCTCCAAAGTATGGAAGAATATCATATGTTCTTTCTTTCTGAGCCTTCTGGCCTTCCTAATTTCATGACTCTTCTTCATCAAATTCAACATCACGACTGACCATCACTTTGTTGTTGCTTGAATTGTATAACTTGTAGCCTTTTGAACTAGTGTCATAGCCAACAAACACATACCTGAAGCTTCGATCATCAAGTTTAACACTCCTTTGATGTGGAACATGCGCATAGGCTATGCTCCCAAAAATTCTCAAGTGCTTGACACTTGGCTTTCTTCTACTCCATAATTCTTGAGGTGTTTGATTTTTCACATTTCTTGTTGGAGACCTGTTGCCTAAATGAATTGCACATGAAACAACCTCGACCCAAAATTCTTTTGGCATATTTTTATCTTTCAACATACATCTTGCCATATTAAGAATTGTTCTATTCTTTCTTTCTGCAGCTTCATTTTGTTGGGGTGAATAAGGTATTGTTAGAGGGTGACGAATTCTATGAGGCTGACAAAATTCATGAAATTCTTTTGAAGTGAATTCTCCTTCTCTATCGGACCTCAAGGCTTTTATTTCATAGCCACTCTCTTTTTCTAAAAGTGTTTTGAAATTTTCAAAGGCAACAAAAGCTTCTGATTTTTGTTTCAAGAAATATACCCAAGTCTTTCTACTGAAATCGTCAATAGAGAGTAAGAAGTATTTACTTTTACCAAAAGAAGGTGGATCGATTGGACCACACACATCAGTGTGAACAAGATGGGGTGGATTAGTTGCACTTGACTTGGTTTCCTTCAGAAAACTCCTCCTTGCATGTTTTTCAAGATGACAAGCTTCACACAACTAATTAGGATGATTGATTGATGGAATTCCATCAACCATGTTCTTGTCTCCCATTGATTTTGAGAGCTTCAAAGCTCAAATATCCAAATCGCATGTGCCAACACCACGACTCATCTTACCCATTAGCCTTCAAACACTTTGCATTAATGGTCTTAAGATTCAAAGGAAATAATCTATTTTTTGCCATATGCATTTTGACAATTAAATTATTACTTGAATCTTTAGGCCAAAGATGCATATTTTTCATATGAATATCATATCCTTTTTCAAGAAGTTGGCCCAAACTCAAAATATTATTGTTTAGTTTTAGCACATAGTTAACCTCATTGATCAATTTGAGATCACCACTTTTACAGGATATTAAAATTATACCTATTCCTTTAATTTGAATCTTTGAGGTATCTCCAAAAGACACATTACCTCTCGTCGTCTTCTTGATCTCTACAAACTTGTCTTCGTATCCACACATATGATTACTTGCTCCATTATCAAGATACCATGAACTATAATCATCTGTATCATCTTCTGTGGTTGCCATTAACAATGTTGACTCATCTTCTTCTTTGTTGTTGTCAACAAGGTTAGCTTTTTCTTCAACATTACTACGACATTTCCAAGAGTAATGTCCAAATTTATGACAGTTGTAGCACTCAATTTTAGATTTGTCATACTTCATTTCATTGGTACCTTGATAAGCTCCACGTCCTCTTTCTCTTCGTTGTCCATGACCACGACCTCTGAATGTTTGATGATTTTTATCTTCATTATTGAATTTTTTGATATAACTCCTTCCTCTTCTACGATCTCCATGGCATCCACCGCCTCGCCATTGTCCATTTCCTCTGTAAGTTTTTTCACCTCCAAAATCTTTGAAGGATGACTGAGTCTTAAGAAGTTGCTCCAATGGTTTTTATTTTCTTCTTTTCATTTTTTCTTTGTGGGCTTGTAAAGAACCTTTTAATTGCTCTACTGTCATAGAATCTAAATCTTTAGACTCCGCAATAGCACATACCACATAATCAAATTTAGGTGTTAAAGAGCGAAAGATCTTTTCTACCACACGTACATCATCTACTTCTTCCCCGTATCTTCTTAGTTGATTCACAATAGCCATCACTCTTCAACGAAAATCTAAAATGAATTCGGATTCTTTTATTTTTAAAACTTCAAAATCAGCCCTTTTAGTTTGAAGTTTTACCTTCTTCACCTTATCAACTCCTTGAACACAATTTTGTAAAATCTTCCAAGCTTCCTTCGAGGTGATTGCATCAGCCACCTTCTCAAACATACCATCATCCGTACATTGGTGGATGAGAGTAGGGGCATGTTGATCTTTCTTCCTTTGTCTTAATCAAGGCATCTTTTTTATTTTGAGTCAGAGTCTCCTCATTAATGGATTTTGTATACCTTTTGTCTATAATGTCTCAAACATCTTGAGATCCAAGAATGACTTTGATTCATAGGCACCATTTTTCATAATTTTCTTTTGTAAGGCGGTGGTACTGAAAAAACAGTGAACTATTATTTGCCATGGCTCTGATACCACATTGTTGGGAAAATAAATATTCCCATCCAGAATAATATCCACATAAAATAGCAATAACAAGAGAGTAACAACGACATCAAATATTATAACGGGATAAATAAAATACCCAATAGAGTAATACAATAATACTGATTACAACTTGACAGTGTCAAAAAACTACTACTCTTTATAAATGAAACAACACTCTTTTATTTATCACAACTCACTACGATATTACTCTCACACTATTATCTCACAGACTATAGAATATCTGTGGATTACTCTCTTTTCTCTCTATTGCTCTCTTAATTTTGGTGTGTTTTGGAATGATGGTAACTTCATCTATTTATAGATAAATATTCAAGCTTAAAACAAACAAACACCATGTCACAATACTAAAATTATAAATTCTTGTTACAACACCAATCCATGTCACCACATTAGGCATGTTACAACACTAATTTTCTTTTTATTTTTTTATTTAATTTATTTTAATTATATTTGATCTCACATAAAGGACATGTGGTAGAGCAAAGGATCCTCAGGCAAATTAACAGATCTATGGATAACAAAAAGATGGTGACTCGAAACCTCGATATCAAAGGAAGACTACCATGAGGGATGTTTAGAGGTGAACGTTGCCCAGCGACCTCATCTTCACTCAAAATCACATAAGAAAAAAAAGGATAAGGAGATAAAAGTTTCAGATATATCAGATGCCTGAACTAGCCATGTACTATTCTAATTCCTACAACGGATATTGTCTCACACCTACAATAGAATTAAAAAAAAGGACAGCCCAATGCACTAAAGTGCCCGCTATGCGCAGGGTTCGTAGAAGCGCTCCACCACAACAAGTATATTTTCAAGACTTGAACCCGTGATCTCCTAGTCACATGACAACAACTTTACGAATTACTCCAAGGTTTCCCTTCCTATAATAGAATTAACACCTGGAGTGTTGTTTTACGGGTACACAAGAATCTATATTTTGACAAGATCAACTTCAACACAAGTTCAAGTATAAAACAAGAACACTTATGAAGTTATGTAACACTCTCAACACAATATCAAAAAGACTGTAACACCCCGTACTTAATTACGTGCATTAGTCATTGTTATATGTGTTGGAGTATATGTATTGATCCTAAGTTAGGTATATATGAGTTTAAGTATGAGTATTGATTATTTTGAGATGGTTTCAAGTTTATAGTTTGATTATAGGTGTATAGGAATCGACTTTATTTATACCGGAATTTTCCCGTCGATGTTCCATACGAAGGTTATTGAATAAGCTTTCCAACGATATAAAGATTTCCAAAAACGGATAAGTTTCGGATATAAGCGAGCACGTTCGAAACTTTAAAACGGTGGCCGGGATGTGAACAGTAAATGTGCAGGAAAACTACTGAGGCCTGCCAGTTTTTTGGGTCAACTTTGAATGATCATAACTCCCTCAATATAATGAACTGGGAGAGCTACCACATATCAAAAGAAATATCTTTGAGTCTTCTTACCAATGCAATTGGTTTCATCCAAATCCAACATCTGAGTAAGGATTTATACTCGTTTTACTTCAGCCTCTCAAAACAGATTTTTAGGGTCAACTTCAAACGATCATAACTCCTTGTACAGGACGAACTGGGTGGCCTACTTTATATGAAATGAAAGACCTTTAAATTATCTTTCTAACGATACCAATTTCACCCAAATCCGATATCGGAGCAAAGAGTTATGGCTGATTTACTTTAGCCTATCAAAACAGTCCACCATGGACAGATTCGGATTTACTTAAATTTTTAAAGGCAGTATGGTCATTTTCCATCACCTCTTGAACGAAAATTGGTCATTATATACATATACTTATCCTCATATCCATTATTTATCAAGTTATTGAAACTAAGAAACCCTAGCCAAATTTCAACTCCAATTATCTTGTGATTCAACCGTAGAAAATCCAAATTGATTCCGTAGTTGTGTTCACCGTCTCAAGGGCTTCGAGAAGCACCCCTTATTTGTGCCAACAGGACTTCGAAATCAAAAGGGCCATTTTTTGGTAAGGATGTAAATTATGTTGGTGTTATTTATATGGATATGTATATATATATGCATGTGAGCATAAGAAGTATGTTATTTGATTGTTGTTGAAAGATGATTGGAAATGATGTTGGATTATTCTTGTGCATGGTTGGATTATGTTAAACTGTGAAGGAATTTGGGGTGATGATGTGGTATTGAAATGATGATTATATATATACACACACATAAACCTATTGTTCAAGTTGGTTTTTGGAATGTTTTGCAAATATTGGTAGTATGGAATTATGGAAGAGAATTGTGGTGTTGGGTTGCTAATACTAGATGCCAAACATTTCATTGTAGATAAGTGATTTGTAAAGGCGGGAAGTTGTGTTGAATTGGTATCTGAATCTACAACGAGGTATGTAAAGCATACTCGAACAATGTTCTTTGGCATGAAAACACCAATGTTCCATCAAGTAAGATTCCGAGGTTGTCCTAAAACATGTATTGTTCTACGTTACCAACGAAGTTGTTTCCATTCTATAAAGTGTCAAAATGTTTCATTGATATACCAAAAGGCTCTTATTTCATTGTTGTGATATTGATGATTCTGAAACACATTATTGATGTACCAATGAGTCTTCATTACATCGTTATTATATAGAAGGTCTATTACTTGGTTCCTATTGATGTATCATTGTTTCAAAGTATCAAAAATGCGGTGGCGATCGAAATAACAATCTCAAAGATTAATTGAACTAAGTGATGGGAGTTCTCTCTTATCGGGTGGTATCCCAGGGGCATAAGCCTAGCATGGGTCGATCCCTATTTATGTGTTTATGGGTGGTATCCCAGGGGCATAAGCCTAGCATGGGTCGATCCCAGTTGATATGTACTGGAGGCAGCCTAATGGTCACAGTACAGTACAGTAATGATTACAAAGACGATAAGAACGAAGGTAAAGTGATTGAATAAATACAATGTACAGGTTGTCACAAGTTCTAGTAAGTGTGGTCCACTCCTATTACGACTTATTCACTTGTTTCTGGTTTCTATTGAGCTCCTATATCATATGTGATTATTTACAGCTTTACATACTCAGTACATATTTCGTACTGACGTCCCTCACGGGGGACCTGCATTTCATGCTGCAGGCACAGGTACCTCAGCTCATACACCGCACAAGTAGGAGCCAGGTCATACAGCTATTGTTGGTGAGCTCCAGTTTGCTTCGGAGCTTTCTGAGTCGGTTCCTTATGTTTTGTTATTGTACATGAGTCATGTGTGGGCGGGGGTTTATCCCGACCCTAGTTATGTCATGTATATCCTAGAGGCTTTGTAGACATAAGGAAGGGTAAAGTCATGGAAGTTTATATAGTAACGTTATATTTGTAGATGTGGTGGCCCCGACGGCCATGTATTATATATATATATTTGTGCGTGTTGTGCTGATACAGGTAATTAGACCTTTCTATATGCAACGAAGTGCTGTCCAATTTTTTGGTGACATGTAAGTGAAAGTACAGGTATTTGAACGGGTTCTCCCGGGCCTTCTCGGCTTCGGGTGCCAGTCCGGCCCGATGGGATTTTGGGGCGTGACAAAGACCTTTCAAAGAAGTGTTTTTTTCTAGAAATTAGATGGAACAGAAAAAGGCCAAGTTCTCCAAATTCACGGAGTGTCCTTAAGGAAATAATTTTCCTCAAGTACCCGAGGTTAGGGAATTTTCCTCCCAGGATAAAATGGCCTAACAGCCCGACTGTAGTGGTACCTCAAACGATCGGATTCTCTTCGAACTCACTCAACGATTAGAGGATCACACGGAGAGTATTTCAGAAAGCAAGAAGCGTTTTAATGCAGGGAATTTTTATGTAAACCTCTGGAACTAGGTGCTTCTTCCGAAAAGAGGCAATGGTTCATTCGAAAAGATGTATCCTCTGGAACAATCATGTCTGTTCATCGAATCAGTGTGTCTTTCGAAAAGATGTATCCTCTGGAACAGTCATGTCTGTTCATCGAATCAGTGTGTCTTTTTACTGGACAGACACATCTTTTTCTGAATCAGTGTGTCATTTCGTCGAAGAGTTGCATCCCTTCCGAAGTAGCATTTCGCATTTCTGCACTGCGTGCATGCATATTAAATGGAGGAGCAAAACCTATTGAGTTCCAAAGCCGAGCGAGTGACAACAATAGCCCAAGGCACCTCTTGGTACTTGCCTCACTTGCCATGTGGAGTAAGTGTTCTTTAATATAAACACTTGAAGTTTCCTTCTCCTACCAATGTGGGAGAATTAGTAGACTTAGTACACTTTCCATTTTTGAATGTTATCTCAATTCTTTCGCTCCACTTGTTCCCTCCATTTTCCATTCACACTTTGATCTTGAACCCAACATGGAGAAATATATCATTGGTCGTAGTATTATAGGTAATAAATAGAGCAATATCTTATCAGCTTAGGCCTATCTGTTGTAGCCTGTAAATAGTTGATCCTATCATTTGTAAAAGATATCAATTGATACTCACAAACACAATCAATAAAACATACTGCTTTTACTTGCTCATTAAGAAATAGCCTCCTTACTTAGCTTATAATCGCATTACTCTTGGCTGAACAGTTCCAACTCTCGGCTCATTAAGAAAGATTTACGCTTGTTTATTTGCTTTATATTGTTAATCACTGTCAATCACATTCTTATCGTCTATTTAAACCAAATCAGTAATCAACCCTAATGATAAATGGATCTAAAATTAGAGTTTAATTAGCACGTGTACTGTTAACCTCATACAAATTCAATGGTACCAATTTCAGGATAAACATAGATGTATAAGAATTTTGTGATAAATGTGTAATTCATAACTAGCTTGATAAATAATAGTAACTTGTTATCTCAAGTTAAGTTATATTGACAACGTAGAAGTATTTACACAATCACATTCTTATCGTCTATTTAAACTAAATCAGTAATAAACCTAATGATAAATGGGTCTAAAATTAGAGTTTAATTAGCACGTGTACTTTTAACCTCATACAAATTCAATTCTACTAATTTCAGGATAAACATAAATGTAAGAATTTTGTGATAAATGTGTAATTCATAACGAGCTTGATAAATAATAGTAACTTATCATCTCAAGTTAAGTTATACTGACAATATAAAAATATTTACACAATCAATATATATGTAACTTAAATCTTAATAAAGAGCCTCTCCAAAAGTTCGTACAATAGATAAGAACCGGAAGCAGTCATTTAGTATTAATTTTATCTGAACCTATTAAAAACACGCTATATAAAGTATGTGTAAAAATTTATTAAACTATAACTAATAATAAATATGAACTCATAGTTAAATCTGAAATCTGCTTAAAATGCATGTAAGTGTTAGACTAGAACCCAATAATTTAACAGAACTAGAATCTTAAATTCATAAAAATTTTAAATCTCGGCTTGGCCTAATTTAATTTTAAGTGTAAACATGTATTTTATAAAAGGCGTAATACATAAATATGTTCTTTAACTTGACATTAGCTAACATCAATATCATCCAACTTTGGATGCACAAGTAAGCATCTAAACTTACTCGTATAAAATTAAATTAGTAGACATATGCGTCCTATGTGATCAATCTACATCCTACATGGCATCGTCCTACATGTATTCTGACATAGGACATATGTATCAACCATTCAATTTTATATAAGTTTAGGTGTCTACTTACACATATTCAAAATTAAATGTTATAGATGTCAAATGAGATTATGCCTTTATAAAATGCAACTAAAGCCGCCGAAATTTACTAGTTAGGCACAATCACATATACTACACTATATATATAGTTTCTTGACCTTATAACTGAGCAAAATAACAATATCTAACCCAACTTGGTGATGCCACGTTCTTGCTCAAATGAAACTTGTATATAAAGTCCCGATTGTACACACCCAAAATATTCAATCTAGCAAGTACTTTCATCCCACAAAATTCAAGTACGGCTCATAACATAATGAAAGAAATCATACAAAATAATGCCTATTCCCAACTTTCTACTTTAGAAACTAACCTCATGATGCCACTCTACTCATTCTCCCTGTCTTCTTTTTCTTCATTGTAACAAGATTTAGCAAGAAAAATTTTCCACCAGGTCCTAAAGGATGGCCTATAATAAGCAACATGATGATGATGGACAAATTGACACATCGTGGCCTAACAAAATTAGCACAAAAATATGGTGGCATTTTACATCTCAAAATGGGATATCTCCATATGACGGTAGTGTCAAGTCCAGCTGAAGACCGCCAGGTGGTACAATTGCAAGATACTGTCTTTGCTAATCGTCTACAACTATAGCCGTGAGATACTTATCATATGATCTTGCGGATATGGCTTTCGCTAACTATGGACCCTTCTGGCGTCAGATGAGAAAATTATGTGTCATGAAACTTTTTAGTCGCAGAAGGGCTGAATCTTGGGATTCGGTACATGATGAAGTTGATGCCATGACTAGGGTTGTCGACACTAGCAGTGGGTCAAGTGTCAATATTGGTGAACTTGTGTTTGGACTTGCAAAGAACATTACATACAGGTACACATGGCAAATGAGCAGGTTTTGTCAAATCAATAAACAGATCATAATCCAACCCGTCAAAGTCTCCATGAGTCAAACTCCTTTTTATAAGGATTGGTTAAATGATGGGTCATGGTCCAATCCGTTCAACATGATCTAACATGTCTCCTTATTCTTTGTTTTGCTTACTGAAAGAAAATACGAAGGCTGATGTATTTTAAATAAAAATAATAATAATTAGCTTAAGTTCTTCCAAATTTACGTATTTTTCAATGTGATCTAGATTGATTTAATTTTTTATGTTTGGATATGAGTTTCACTTGACTATTGAATTTATTACTTAAAGTAGCTCTTTGGATCATTCATCAAAAAGACGCATGATTGGAATTTGACCATTTTGACCTCTTAATTTAAGAAGTCATTTCAGGTACAACTTTTTGGTCACTAAATGAGTTGATTTTGTCACCTCTATCTACAGAGCGGCTTTTGGAACATGTTCGGAGGGAGGACAAGATGAGTTATTAAAAATTACGCAGGAATTTTCAAAGCTTTTTTGGTGAATTCAACTTAGCAGATTTTATACCTTGGCTTGGATGGCCGGCTGATCCACAAGGGTTAAATACAAGGATAGTAAAAGCTAGGGCATCACTAGATGATTTCATTGATACAATAATTGATGATCATATTTGTAACGATGGGAATCATATTGGTAAGGAGATTCATATTCACATACATTAAAATAAGAATTCATCATAGGAAACAAAAGGAAAATAGAAAAGGGAGATTCCAGAATATTAAAACTACTAAGAAAATAAAAGACAACTTCATAACATTCCTCTAATAGATTATATTCCTCTACTATATATAGACATCTTACCGGGGTCCCAAATATAATTTGACATCTTTGCAAATAGGACCTCCATCTTGGTCAAATTCATAACAATTCTCCCACCCTCAATAAGAACCTTGTCCTCAAGGTTCGAGTATAGTTGTACAGAGACCATGGTGTTGCTATGTTCCTCTTTGTCAGTGTTAACAACCCAAAAGAATTCCTCAAAAGCTTCATTATCCAAAGCAACTTCCAACATTGATCCTTCTTTTTGCTTTTCAAACCAGAGGATGCATCCACATCTAACAAGATAATCACCAAAGAGTTCCTTGGAAAGAGAAGATGGCAGAACTAAAGGGCAAACATTGAACACTTGATGAAGCTTCGAGTTAAGATCACTATTAATAGTTGGATCAGATTCCTCTAAAGCAGTTTGTATTGGTGGCATTAGCACATATAGGATCTCTGTAATCCAAGAAGTACCCCAACGTATCGGCACTTTCAAAACCAACTTACTAAAAATCCAAGGGAAAGCATCATTTAAAATCCACAAGAGTTGCATCCATGTTTTCTCCAGATAAGAAAGTTTAATGTGACACCAATTACATGTGCACATAAATGATGAAAAATGATTCCAGGATCTAGAGTAATTCTTCACAAATATTTCTGCTTTGCAAAAATGAAACTTATACTGAGAATATGGCAACGAGGGTGATGGGTCAAGACATCTTTACTACCAATCATGGAATATTACTTTTCCTTTTCTTCTGCATCAGTAGTCTCAAGTGGTTTGCACCAAGTCTAGGTACCATAAGGGTCACAAAAAGTAGCAGGAACTGGAGCTAGAGTAATCTTAGTAAACCTGCTTGGGTTCTTCACATACTCTTGCATTCCTGTGATATTTTGGAAGGAGTATTTGGTCTTTGTGAAAATTACTAGAATAGTTGTGTAGGCATAGATGAACATATGAGAAACAACATCAACAGTAAGATATGAAAGAGACATTGATAGACCAAAAACACGTGTCAATCCAGCTGCAAGCTTAGCGACTAAGTCCATTATTAAGTGTTCAAGAACCACAGAGCTATGAGCCAAACTATTTGTTGCAAGAAGGATACCGAACTGGATGTTCTTGGAAATTGCTTCATACAAATTGTTGTGTTCCGTTCTATTCTCTGATATTTCAAAGAACATCAAAATGCACTTCTTAACTACAACAGACAAAGGACCATTTGATTTGTGAATGTCAAACATCACCGTTTCAAATAACAAGAATACTTGAGCACTGGACTTGGTCATTTTATCAAAATTTACAAATGCATCAGTGCCTACGTCTTCCATCACAAGGCCACCAAGTTGCTCACGCCCCAGTATAGCAATTAAATAATATGTAGCAGGAATACTAGTATGTGTATGCATGGCCAGGTCGATATCATCAGTTATATGGATATTGAGTATACCAGGATCAAAGGTATGGGTTGAAAATCTGATAAAAATAAGAAAAATTGTTGAGGAATAAGAAAAAAGTTGCACCTCGAGCCAAGTACTTCCAGCAACCAACACAAAACCAGCTTCTAATGGCATATATTCATTGCAAAATTCATGAATCTGATTGGTGCATAGCACAATATTTGATTTAATTTCTTGCACAACCATCTCATTATGTATCATGTAGTTTTTAAAATATTACCATCCGCAAAACAGGCCATAATATATGCTCCATAAGTCACCCGGATAGAAGTCACTAACATTGGAAGTATTATGTCAAGATGTTTCCTCCACTTTTTCACTAAGTTGGGTCCTGTATATCTCTCCCAATACTTGACATCTGTTGGGCCAATGCTTGACAAGAATTTGCCATTAGGTACATATACCACGCATGAGTCATAATCATAGTCAGACAATCCTTCAATCTGACCAACAAGTATCAAAATTCCTTTAACTTGTTCTTGTCTAGGCGAAAGTGACATCCAACCCTTCAGAGAATCAATCTATTCAAGTATTCGTGCAGGTTGATAAATCACCAATTCCAGATTTATTTGCCGTGTAAAATTTCCAATCTTATACCTAAAGTCGAAAGGAAACTGAAGAGGCAAACCTGGTTCTATTTGTTCAAATGAACAGAGATCAATTAATAAAGATAAAGTTATTGCACGTGCCATATTATCAGACAATGGATAGATATAAGAACTGAAATTTCCATTAAAAACATTTGCGTTCTCGAATATGTACCTCTCCACACTAATATCCCTCTTGCAGTTGGCCCTAACATGCTTGAATTGATCAATTGCGTACCTCTCCACACGAGAAGTAGCAGCCCGATCAAGAGAATACAAAAATGAGTTCTCTAAAGATATACCCAATAGCTTATAGGAATTACAAAAACTTGTAAGATTATCACTGTATTTAATTAGCACTTCGACCTCACCTATATATTCAGTCATGCAACATGGAAAGCCATCTACTTCTTTCAGCCAGTTTATCGAACAGTTTAGGTGCATCTGATGAGGAACTTAAAGGATTAATCAAAAGAGGAGCACAACCAAAGAGCTTAATTTGGTTGTATTGGTACCTGTCAAATGAATCACTTAACTGCCCAGTATCCACCCACTTGCAATCATTAATGCTCAAAACAGGTGGAAGTGAGCCAATAGGTGCACTAGGACTATGAAATTCTACAGAAATATCCCTCTTTGGCACTCTATCGAACACCTTGCAGTCAAACTCTAGTGGTCCCTTAACTGAGAAAGAGAGAGGTGAGAATTTGAGCTCGGTAGCATCAATAGAAGCATTGGACAGCACGTGAGGAAAAATGTATTACGATATTTTATCTCCAACACCAAGAACAGGAAGCTCTGAATCAAAATGGGATTTAACCATATCATCCACCTTGGTGTTACTATCAACGTAAGTTGACTCTTGTACAGAGGTGATATTTATAGCATCTAAAATCTCTGGAGCATCAATGGAAGTGGAGTTCGATTGCATCTCCTCCTGCAACACTGATCGCACATGGCAAATAGATGAAAGGATACGTTTGCTACGTTCTTGCGACTCTACCACTGCATCCTGCACGATTTTGAGGGAAGTGTAGATCTTCTCCAAAATTGAAGGTGGATAAGTGGGGCTCGGTGATGAATGGGCAGTAAGAAATTGCTGGTTGTATGGGGCTAGAGCAGTTTGAAAGGAAGATGATACCCATTTGGTAGAGGAGGGACAGTGAAAGCACCATTGTAACGATGGCGAATCATAGTGGTAAAGAGATTCATATTCACATACATTGAAATAAGAATTCATCATAGAAACAAAAGGAAAATAGAAAGGGGAGATTCCAGAATGTTAAAACTACTAAGAAAATAAAAGATAACTTCGTAACATTCCTCTAATAGATTATATTCCTCTACTATATATAGACATCTTCTCGGGGTTCTAAATGTAATTTGACATCTTTGCAAATAGGACCTCCATCTTTGTTAAATTCATAACAATATACAAAGAAAGAAGGCTAATAATTATGATGATGAAGGTGATAATGATATGGTGGATGAGCTTTTGGATTTTTATGGTGAAGAAACAAAAGTGAATGACTGATGATTTGCAAAATGCTCTTAGGCTTACAAGGGATAATATTAAAGCCATTATCATGGTAAGTCAAATGTCTTGATGTACCCT
This sequence comes from Capsicum annuum, assembly GCF_002878395.1. Taxonomy (NCBI): domain Eukaryota; kingdom Viridiplantae; phylum Streptophyta; class Magnoliopsida; order Solanales; family Solanaceae; genus Capsicum; species Capsicum annuum. The sequence goes on along the minus strand of NC_061114.1, from coordinate 18,145,966 downwards.
ATACATATTTCTTTAGTTTAATTTTACCTCGATTAAAAGAATTTTCACATTATTATCAAAATTAATTATTGGTAAATATAATAAGAAGTGAGATTAGTAATATGGATCAGTTATAAGGCCGGTTAGGGGGGAACTAGAAGTTTCGATGCAGATTTGATCGAATTCAATAGCTCTTGTTCTCAGAATGTATTTACATCAAAAAATTCATTAAATATGTACACCTGCTGATCAATTTAGAACCCCATATTAAAACCTGCATACTAGTTATCTTCAATATAATCTAGAATCCATTGAAATTCTGACTCTTCCTCCATCAGTTAAATATGTAGCCATAGGTAAAAATCATATGTATGTTGGGTAGTGGCAAATAATTGAAGCTTGAGTGGCATGGCATTGGAACACAAATTTTCTAAGTATATATTATTATTGCTTGAAAGAGAGTCATCGAAAGTTGTGCGTTAAATTTATGAACTCGTACCTATAATGATTCAGGATGTCATGTTTGGCGGCACAGAAACCGTGGCATCTGCCTTAGAATGGGCCATGGCTGAGCTAATGAAAAGTCCAGAGGATCTTAAAAGGGTACAACAAGAATTAGCCAAGTTGCTGGCCTTCATAGAAGAGTAGAAGAAATGGACATTGAAAATTAACTTCCTTGGAATGTTGTATAAAAGAAACTCTTCGTCTTCACTCTCCGATTCCTCTCTTGATCCATGAGGCCGCGGAGGATGCCACCATCAACGATCACTATATTCCAGCTAAATCGCGTGTTATTGTGAATGCATGGGCTATTGGACGTGACAAAAATTCATGCGAAGATCCCGAGGATTTTATACCGTCTAGGTTTTTAAAGGAAGGTGTAGCTGATTTTAAAGGTGGTAACTTTGAGTTTTTACCATTTGGATTGGGTAGAAGGTCTTGCCCAGGTAGTCGAGGCAGAATCAGAATTTACACTTTAAAAAATATGAGGTCAAAATTATTTGCATACTCCTTATGTTCTGTTTTTATGACATTTGTTTCTTTTTAGTGTATTTTAAGAAGAATATAATGACACGCTTATTAATTAGAAATAATTTAATTTTAAAATTTTTTAATTTATAGTCCATGCATGGTGTTTCATTTTAGGTAAAGGAGTTTGACTGACTGTTGATATTAAGAAAGAAATAGAGACTTTAAATTTGCTGTATTAAACACATTACGATGTTTTTGTGGATGTATTATCATGTCATTAAGATTAAAGTAGAAAGTTTAGAGTTAAATTATTTGTAAATAGAGAAAGACATGATTTTTTGTGGAACAAATTAATAAGTGTATGTCACATAAAATGGAACAAAAAGAGTATCATTTCATAGCCATAATATGTATAAAATTCATAAGTTCCGAAAGTGTTTTCATCTTTATTAAATATCGTTCTGGTTGAATACCTTTGCACGTCCAATTCAAGTATGATGAATAAAATGCTGTACTTTTATCGTATTAAGTTTCGTATTTAAGGTAGGGATATCTCCGTCACACTCGAATTCTGAGGCACCTATGAGTATTTTGCGTACATAGTTGTTATATACATAATATATGTTGAAAATAATGAGTTCGATTGAACTGGCTCCGAACATTATATAAATGATACGTATGCATGATGTGCAGGTATGCAACTAGGGTTATATGCATTTGAGATGGCATTGGCACATTTTCTTCATTGCTTCAATTGGGAATTGCCTGATGGAATGAAACCAAGTGATATGGATGATGTCTTTGGACTCACTGCTCCTAAAGCTACTCGACTTGTAGCTGTGCCAACTCCACGCTTGTTTTGTCCACTTTACTGATTCAACTATTTTCTACGTCTCAATTTATATGATGTAATTTGATTGGACATGAAATTTAAAAAATATATAAAGAACATGCAACTTTGCAATAATAGATGTACGTAGTTCCACTTAATTGATTCAACTATTCTATTCGTTTTAGTTTATATGATGTAGTTCAACTGGATACGAATTTAAGAAATATAGGAAGTATATGCAACTTTGTAATAATTAATGTAGTTCCACTTTATTGGTTCAATTATTTTGTCTTTTTTAATTTATATGATGTAGTTTGACTGAAAACACGTATTTAAGAAATATGGAAAAAATATGCAACTTTGTAATAATTGATGTAGTTGCACTTAAATGATTCAACTAATAATTAGTTGCAACTTTGAATTCCTAGATATTATATAAAAGTAAACAGTATGGTCACCATAGATGATAATACTATATAATATATGAGGTAGGGAAGCAAGAATTAAATTCTTGAATGAGTTGACATAGAGAGGGAATGGGTTGCTTTTTTCAAGATATGGGTTGCTGTACATCCCTTCTGATCCCCTTTTTCTTTCTTTTTGGTTCCTTTTTTTCTCTTTGAAAATTACATTTTAATCAAATATATAAATGCTTGTTTCCTCCTTGTAATTTACCTTGCATTTTGTGCTGTATAGTTTATAGTATTAGATTAATTATTTAAGAAAGAGGTATAATGGTTGGAACAATTGTAACACATGGAATACAATTAGATATCATGGCCGGGTTAGTTGAAATATTTAGATATCATGGCCGGGTTAGTTGAAATATTTTGGATGCCTTCTCAATGAGTTGTTTCTAAAGATTGTCCTCTCTCGGCTGGGACCTTGGTCCAGCCTACTACGAAGATTCAGTATCCAGCAATTCAAACCTATACAAGGGAAAAGTTTGACTACTAAGTTATCTTTGAAGTTACTAGTAAAATTAAGGGTGTGTGTCGATCGGTTCGATTTGATCTTTCGCATTATTGGTTTGGTTTATTGATTTTCGGTTTGTAAACACACTAAATCGATAACTAAACCAATAAAATATTCATTATCGGTTTTTTATCTTGATCGGTTCTATTTTTTATTGAACAGATAAGAAAATACTCCCTTAATTTTTTTGTACTTTCTCTTATTTTTATTTGTTCTACACTATCTTCATGTATAAAGTCTATACAAATTAAAAGAACTAAGACAACAGCTATAAAATACAAAAGATAATAAGGTATGTATATTGAATCCAAAGTCACTATTATACAAGTGCATAATTTTAATATAATCTTATTAGGTTATAAGTTTAACCATTAACTAAAATCTAAAAATCAGAAACCAAACTGATAAACCCAAATTTTACTAAATCGTAAACAATCGTTTATCTAATAACTCATTATTAATAAATTAATGATATTTTTATTGATTTCAATTTATTGGTTAAATTAATTTTTGCGCGTGCTCGAGTAAAAGATAGAAAACGTTAATTACTCTCATATCATCCACTTTTAATTTAGGCTTGCTGTACTCTAAAGTAGCATTGTTTGCCAATCCTATAAACAAACATGCAATCACTTTTTGAGACAATAGTAATGTAATATGACTCCTCAAGCCTATCATTCTTTTTCCCTTTGTCTATTTTCTACATTTTATCAATTGTGATTAATTTAGTACTCCTTTCATTTCATTTTATTATATGCACGTTTAGTTTTACGAGAATTAATTTGATTAATTTTTAAAGCTAAATTAGATTAGATCTATATTTTAAAATTAAAATTTAGATAGTCAAAATCTATATGAAAAGTACTATAAGTTGCAATTTTCACTTTTTCAATATGATTAAGAAATATATCTTAAAATATTGATTAAAATTTGTATTCTTTAACTCTCGAAAAATGAATGAACGTAGAGGAAGTACTCCATTTGAAAAATATAGTGTACCCTACATAAAAACAACAAAAGATATGGTACATCTATATGTGTATCTATACCGATACCTATACTATATTAAAAGTGTGAAAGTTTTAAAAATGTTGTTTCAAATTTAAATTTTTTATCCTTCATTAAGAGACTTTGTAATAGACAAAATTATATTTTAGTTTTTTTCATTCAATTATTATTTTATTAAATGAAGGACTTATATGGGAAGAAGCTTAATGAAATAAATATATGAAAAGAAATAAATTTATGTACTAAAATAGGTGGGAAGAAATTATGAATCCTAAAATATAACTTTTAAGTATTACTTACTTTATATCTAACATGGAAATTGGAGTTTCACCTTTTTTGATGAAGGGAATTTCAACTTAGATACTGGAGAATAGAATAAGTTTCTTTAGCCAGATATGAACAGGGGATGCCATATTTTACCAATCATTGTAATGCATAATGTAAACTGCAATGATCATAGTTTCTATATTCATGATGATTTCAAAACATTTTATCCATACCAATGCTTTCTAAACTTGAGAATTTAGGTAAAGCAAACACCTCAACATACACCTGCCATTAGAAGACATATTTTTATATTTGAGTCCATGTATGAACTGTGCCCTACTTTGTTTCAACAAGAAGACTATCCACAGATTAGTGTGATATTTTTCATTAGTAATGTTTATTAATTTTCTTTCCCTATACTAATATGGATGTGATAGTTATTAGTTTCAGCCCTTTATTTAGGCGAGGACGGGGGTTTGGGTTTGTCTAGATTAGTTAATTTGTTTTTTATTTTTATCTTTTACTTATGGCAAAACAAAATAAATCCCAACATTTTGAAGTTTAGTTAGAGAAAATTTCGATTTTGATTCTTTCGAGATACATAGTTAGCTCTCGATACATCCAATGAATATACATTTTTTTCTTTGTAAAGATACATAATTAACTCCGATACATTTTTTCGATTTTGAATCTGTCGAGATACATAATACATCCAACGAGCATATATTTTTTTCCTTGTAGCGATACATAATTATCTCTCAATATATTTTTCTTCAAATTTGAGTCTGTCGAGATACATTTTAGCTCCCTGATACATCCAACAGAGATACATAATTAATTGAAAAATTTATAATTACTTTATAAGGGTGACAATTTTTATAAATATGATAATTTACGTTGTATGTTCATGTTATTTATAAGTTTGCATTATATTTTATAGACTATATAATCATATGTATAGGTTTTCGCGATCACTCGGTGTAATTAGAGAGGAGTGTCACACACGCTCTAATGGCTCTCTACTTTTTATTAATGAAACTTGTAGAGATTATTATTGTTAATAAGGTCTTGATTGTCGGTTATCCATTTGGTTTTTTTTTTTTCATCACTATCAACCAATGTTAAGGCGAGGCATTTTACCTAGTATAAGGTGAGGCATAAGTTTCGAGACGTTGGAGCATATAAGTCCTGAGGTGCTGGGTGTAAGCCCCGAAGCGTTGGAACGTAAACTTCGAGATGTTGGGGCAGATCCTTTAATTATTAGTAATATTGTATAAATTAATATAATTAGAAATAAATATTCTTTGAAAGAGATAAATCACCAAAAAAGTAAACTACATCAAAATTATAAAAAACAATAAGTGAAATATATATCTAAAATTGCTTCAACAAAAAAAAGAATCTAACCAAAGCCACATAATACACCTAATAGATAAAGCCAACTTTCATATGATAAACTATTATATGTCCACATGAAACGACTCGCTCGGTCGTTTGTGAAATTTTCTCATCTTCCCTATTATAGCGTTCTTCATAGTTTGTATACGTAATTTATGACTTATGGAGATAGATAGTATCGATTCTTGAGGTGTTCTGGATCAGTTAAGTCATTAGTTGGTATCTTAGATATTATTTTAGTTGGCAATTAATGGGCTAAATTGATATTTTCTTAATCCTTAAGACTAAGGTGTAAACATAATTTTGGTGGAGAGGGTTTTATTATATTTATATATCAATACACTACTAAAAAAAAAAGGAAAAAATCGACCAAAAAAACCGACCACATGTGGAAGGTTTTCCCCAAAAACCGACCAAAGTGTGTGGTCGGTAAAGTTGTGGTAGGTTTTTAAAAACCGACCACTCGATATATATATATATATTTTAAAAATTTATTATTATTTTATTAAAATTAAAAAAAATAATTTCAGGAAAAAAAAACGACCACAAGTGGTTGGTTTTTTATTAAATTAATTAATTAATTTCTTAAAAAATCGACCACAAGTGGTCGGTTTTTCTAGAAATTAAAAAAAAAAAAATCAAAACCCAAATACACAATGCAACAACAACAATCCAATACAGTAGTAACCAAATCAATACAGAGCAACACCAACCCAAAACTAAACGTAAATACTTTCAAAAGTCTACAACACGTACAAAATATCCTACAAAAGTGAGTATGAAAAAACTACCACGATACTTTCAAACAACAAAATGTCTAAATAATAAATACAACACATACAAAAATAAAAAAAATTAAAAGTCATCATCATCGAATTCGTCCTCGTCTTCCATATCATCATCCGTGCTGAAATCATCTAGGGGGCCTAGACCTTTTGCAGCCCGAACTGCATCACCAAGACACGGAGGAATAACCCCCGCAATCTGAATGAAAGAGTTGAACTGCTGTTGCAGCATCTTGATTTGTGATGTTGTTGCCTTCTCGGTCTTCTTCTGCCTCTCTCTCTGTTCAGCAAACCTCTCTCTGTGTTCAGCAAGCTCTTCAGTGAGTTGAGAAATCATATTTTGTAGTCTTTCAATGGTTTCTCTATCAATTGAAGAGCTAGAGTATGCATCGTTGGACGAACACCTAATATTATCGCCAAAAAATTTTGTATGAAATCTGTAGATATGGCCTCTATTTGAAGGACCCATAGCTTTTGTCAATGACTCCTCCTCTACATGCTTGGATATTGGGTCACCCTGACTTTCAAGAGGCTGACTACTATGATACTCAGCAACAAGATGCGTATTCATCCTATATTTAAAGTGACGTTAATACTAAAAGTAAAAAAAATATTAAAGTAGTTATAATTCAAAATTTGTTTCTTAAATAGACAGCTTTTGCACGAACTTCAACCCAGACACCTTCATCAGTCGGGACCTTTTTTTTCGTATGAGTCTCCTCAAATAGCTCATCAGTTGGTATTCGCCTACCCGTATCTTTTTTCTGCATATGAAAACATTATATATCAATGTTCAAATAAAAAAAAAATTAAATTGAAACAAACAATTAACACTGTAAAAGTTACATACCATTTTTTCCTTCACAGCAAGAGTACTTCTGGCACTCGCAGTATGTAGGGAGCTACCCTTGGATGATTTTCGGGCTTTCTTTCCTTTTTCACCCAACAATTGGTATTCTGCGATACTCTAATGGCGAAGGTACAGTTGCCATGCGCCTTCAGGAATCCACTTAGGTTTTACCAATTTCTTTCGTGCATAATCCAAGAGATCGTTAAATCTGGCTATACATCTTATAAAAAAGTTCTTCTTTATAAGAAATGTATTTGCATCATCCCACCAGTAAAATTTCTACAACAAAAATATCATATTCAATCTTTTGTTTTAACAAAATGCTAATAAGTAGTCGATAAGTTAAATCCTTACCTTAAATTCTTCAAACATTCTGTCCCTGTCAAGTTCTGGAACCTTTTGCCGGCTGGTCCAGTAGCCGTTGTAGTGCTGAGTAATGCATATTCGTGTCTTTTGTCTAACTCCAGCATCCGGCCTAAACCTACGACACAAGATCAAACAGTAATTTCATAGAGCATAATAATATAGTAATGAAAAAATGAGTAACGTTATTATATTTAGAAATCTTACCCTCTCGCAGCTAGAACAAGATAAATCCTTTCAGAATCATCACTGTCTCCTGGCTGCTAGTTAGTGATGGTAGGTGTAATGGCGTGGGCGGATTTGAAGCACCAGATGGAGTGCCTCCAAGTTGAAGATCCAATAACCCAATAGATCCAGCAGAATCACTGTGCGAAGCTGCACGACTGCTGCAGGAGGGTATCGATGATGGTACATATTTGGAAGGGCCAACGGCTGTCCGATAGTACTGTGCTAGCGGTGGCACGGTCATAACAACAGAATAAGCCGGTGCAGACCCATGTAGTGGCCCTACATGCATAGAAGTAGGTATCGAATCCTCAGATGACCTAGAATATGAGGGTCGTGCTGGCGCATCAGCAAAGCGACCCTCAGATATATGAATACCTGTCGGTCGTCTATAAGGCGGAGATTGTCTATTCTTTTTTGATTTCGTAGTATCAACTTTTTCCTTATCTTTGTCACCTCTGCCTGACATCTAAATTATGTTAAGTTAACAAGTAGTTAGTTACTACAAAATGAATGTATAAGAAAACATTCCAAGTAAATAATTTCAAGTTACTAATTCATATTTCAAATAGCTCCAACAACACGAGATATAGACAAAAATATTTTTATTACTATATAAATCGTGGAAAAGTGAAAACAACAAAGTAAAACAGTACATTACATATCAATCTTAAACAAGAAGCATAAAGGTAAATATATAGTACAAAGCATAAAGACATCAATACATAATAAATACAACCTACACAACTAATCCTCCTCCTCTTCTGAAGACTTTCTACTAAACCATTCACCCTCTTCGGAGGTTTCCTCATCTCTTACCCACTCAGTCTCTTCTTCCACAATATTAACTTCTTCAAATATATTTTTTGAGTGATTCAAACCGTCCACTAATTTAACATCCACTAGCTGGTGATCAATCTGTATTTTATTTTGATACGCAGTGTCCAGCACATTCTCAACTTTCACCCGGCCTATAGGCTTTGTGTTTATTATAGCCCACCAATCAAACTTGTCATTGCGCAATAGATAAGGAGCATAATACATTTGTTTAGCATTTTGCGCTAGAACAAATGGATCGTAAATAGGATACGATCTATTGTGCTTCACTTCAATGATGTTATGCTCCCTATGTACTCTTATGCCTCTTGTGCTTGGATCAAACCAATTACATCGAAAGAGGATAATTTTTTTTTGAGAAACCAGCATGCTCCATTTTTAAGATCTCGTGTATGATGCCAAAGTAATCAACATCATCATCACTCTTAACCCAAACACCACTATTGTTTGTTTTCTTTGTTCTGGAGTGTTGTTCTGTGGAAAATTTAAACCCATTTACTTTGTATTGAGACATTGCATTAGCTTAAACTGGACCCAAAGAAATATCTCTCAAAAGTTAATCGTATGCAGCTGCATCTGGTGAATGGTGTACCTAAAAATATTATACATATATATATTTTAGTTGAGGAATGTGTAAATGTTTAAACTTTATAGAAATATTAATACACTTACGAATCTCATTTTTAAACCATGTTGCAAAGGATGCATAAACTTGATTTTCATGGAATTGAGTCTTAAATGAACTGAACATCCAACATGGAAAACACAATTAGTTTCTTTAAGAGAATGAGTAAACAAATAAAATATGTTAAAATTTTAATCTCCTTACTTCAGAAAGGGCTCAATTTTCGAGCAATTCAGCATGACATACAAAGTTGCTGACTTGCGCTCCGTGGGAGTGTGGCGACGAGGAATGGTCTTTTTAGACTTACAACCAGATTGATTGAAAATTGATATCGATTGCAAATGAGGCTCATTCACATCGTCCTGATGATGATTCGGTCAGTTTCTTGAACAAGAAACTTCATCACGAAAGTAGTATAAATAAAATTGAGAAGTTTCTTTTGCAAGATATTCCTCGACTATAGAGTCTTCCACCCTATGTTTGTTTTTGGGACTCCTTTTCAATTTTCCAATTGCCCTGTACAATGTTAAGGTTAGATGTTTACTACATTTAAGAAAGATATGTATGAATTTAAATATGTTGCAAATGCTTACCGTTCGAATGGATACATCCACCTAGTTTGAACTGGACCGCGTAGCCGAGCTTCATGTACAAGGTCAATGGAAAGATGTTCCATCACATCGAAGAACGGTGGCGGAAAAATCTTCTCCAGCTTGTTGGTGATAATAATAATATTACTTTTCATTAGCGCCAGATTTTCTTCTTTTAATGTGGTGGCACATAAGTCCTTGAAGAACAAACTGATCTCTGCTATTGGTTTCCATATATTTTCAGGTAAACCAATAAAAGAAATTGGAAGTAATTATTCCATGAAAACATGACAATCATGACTTTTCATTCCATGCAAGATTCCTTGTGTCATATCAACCCTTTTTCCCAAATTTGAGGCATATCCATCGGGCATCTTCAAACTTTGAACCACTCATATATTTGACCTTTTTGGTCCAACTTGAATGTAAAACTAGCCTTGGGCTTAAGAAAATTGCCGTTGGGCCCCTGCTGTAAGTGTAATTCTCTGCGGTTGCAATATTCTGGCAAGTCAAGTCTGGCCTTAGGATTATCCTTTGTTTTGCCGGTGACATCCATAACTGTGTTGAACAAGTTGTCAAAATAGTTCTTTCCAATATGCATGACATCAATATTATGTGTAAGTAAATTATCTGGTCAATATTCTAATTCCCAAAATATACTTTGCTTACTCCAGTTATGCGAAACACCATATCCATCAAGTCTGTACAATCATTTCTCGCTGGCTTTAGGCAAATTCTAAACTGTTTCCTTGATGTCATGACCAAACAACCTTGGAGATGGACCGTCATATTCCCTTTTATTCCTTCTGAATGCATTCTTGAGTCTCCTAAATTCATGATTAGGTGGTAAGAAACATTGATGGTAATCAAACCATGAATTTTTCCTGTCATGTCTCAATGTGAAAGATTTTGTTTTTTCCATGCAGTATGGACAAGCTAGTTTTCCAGCTGTCATCCATCCAGAAAACATTCCATAAGCAGAAAAATCATTAACAGTCTACATTAGATATGCACCCAGATTGAAATTATGTTTAAGAAAGATGTCCCAAGTTTCAACCCCCACATGCCATAAAATTTGAAGCTCATCAATCAAAGGTTGCAAGTAGACATCTATTCCGCTTTTTGGATTACGCGAGCTAAGAATAAAATAATTCAAAAATATATAGGAACTAGTCATCAACATTTCAGGAGGAAGATTATAAGGAGTGATAAATACAGGCCAACATGAATATGGCGCACCACCAACTGGAAAAGGAGAGAATCCATCCGCACATAATCTCAATCGAATATTTCGTGGTTCAGCTGCAAAATTTGGATAAGTTGCATCAAAATGCTTCCAAGCCTATCCATCAGATGGATGACACATAACATCAGTGGGTCTTCTATTTTCACTGTGCCATCTCATATGAGGAGCTGAGTTGTTTGAAGCATACAACCTCTTCAACCTTGGTATAAGAGGTAAATAATGCATCGCCTTAATAGCAATTTTATTTCCAGTAGAACCACACTTATATCGAGAGTGCTGACAAAACTTACAGAACTCTAGCTTAGCATCTTTCTTAAAGTATAACATGCAGCCATTTTCCCAACAATCAATTCTAACTGATGATAGACCTAACTTTGACACATATCTTTTAGCCTTATAGAAAGAATCAGGAACCTCTAAGCCGGGGTCAACTAACTATTTAATAAGGTCTATCATTGAGTCCATTCCTCTTTCAGCAATAATTCAGTCAGATTTAATACACAATAATCTAACAGCAACAGACAAATGAGAGTGCGAACACCCGTCAAACAAAGGATGACTAGCAGCATGCAATTCTTTTTAGAAATTGCCTGCTTCGCTATTAGGAACATCTTCAACATTTTCCCTAAAGTCAACCCCTTGTTGCATCCTAAAAGAATGGTGCATCATTTCTATCATCCTAGTATCTTGATATTAATTATGCCCTGAACACCTACTATTTTCTCCAACAACAAAGTTATTTTGCGCAACATCTCCATGAATACGATCCAATATTAAAAAGTCCTCGTGAAACCCCTTTCTATAAAGATGTTCCTTTACATCTTCTTCACTTACAAGATTTATACCATCACATCTAACACAAGGAGAATGAATAACCCGATAATGTGTCCACATATCAAGTGTCTTAGCATGTTCAACAAATCTTTTAACACATTCAACAAATTCCTCCCTAATACCCATTCTATTATCATTGTTCCGTTGATATATCCAGCTATAATCAGGTTCTATCTACACAATCAATCAGATTCAACTAATTAGATCAAGTTACAAAAACTTAACCATTTTCAAGAAACTAAGTCACCTAACAAACCACATTCAAAATTAAAAAAAAATCCCTTTAAAGTCCCTAGACTTAACCATTTTCAAGCAACTAAGTCATCTAACAAACCACATTCAAAACAAAAAAAATCCTCCTTAAAGTTCCTAGACTTAACCATTTTCAACCAACTAAGTCAATTACCAAAGCACATTCATAATAAAAAAATTCCCTTTAAAGTCCCTAAACTTAACCATTTTCAAGCAACTAAGTCACCAAACAAACCACATTCATAACAAAAAAAATCCCCTTTAAAGTCCTTACACTTAACCATTTTCAAGCAACTAAGTCACTTACCAAAGCACATTCATAACAAAAAAATCCCCTTTAAAGTCCCTAGACTTAACCATTTTCAAGCAACTAAGTCACCAAACAAACCACATTCAAAATACAAAAATCCCTTTTAAAATCCCTAGACTTAACCATTTTCAACCAACTAAGTCACTTACCAAAGAACATTCAAAACACAAAAATCCCTTTTAAAGTCCCTAGATTTAACCATTTTCAACCAACTAAGTCACTTACGAAAGCACATTCATAACAAAAAAATCCCCTTTAAAATTCCTAGACTTAACCATTTTCAACCAACTAAGTCACTTACCAAACCACATTAAAAAAAAATAACCCCCTTTAAAGTCCCTAGACTTAACCATTTTCAAGCAACTAAGTCACCTAACAAACCACATTCAAAACAAAAAAATCCCCTTTAAAGTCCCTAGACTTAACCATTTTTAAGCAACTAAGTCACCTAACAAACCACATCCAAAACAAAAAAATCTTCTTTAAAATCCCTAGACTTAACCATTTTCAACCAACTAAGTCACCTAGCAAACCACATTTAAAACATAAAAATCCCTTTTAAAGTCCCTAGACTTAACCATTTTCAACCAACACTTACCAAAGCACATTCATAACAAAAAAATCTCCTTTAAAGACCCTAGACTTAACCATTTTCAAGCAACTTAGTCACCAAATAAACCACATTCAAAACACAAAAATTCCTTTTAAAGTTCCTAGACTTAACCATTTTCAACCAACTAAGTCACTTACCAAAGCACATTCATAACAAAAAAATCCCCTTTAAAATTCCTAGACTTAACCATTTTCAACCAACTAAGTCACTTACCAAACCATATTCAAAACAATCCTCTTTAAAGTCCCTAAACTTAACCATTTTCAAGCAACTAAGTCACCTAACAAACCACATTCAAAACAAAAAAATTTCCTTTAAAGTTTCTAGACTTACCCATTTTCAAGCAACTAAGTCACCTAACAAACCACATCTAAAACAAAAAAATCCCCTTCAAAGTCCCTAGACTCGACCATTTTGAACCAACTAAGTCACCAAATAAACCACATTCAAAACAAAAAAAATCTCCTTTAAAGTCCCTAGACTTAACCATTTTCAAGCAACTAAGTCACCAAACAAACCAAATTCAAAACACAAAAATCCCTTTTAAGGTCCCTAGACTTAACCATTTTCAACCAACTAAGTCACATACCAATCATTTTCAACCAACTAAGTCACTTACCAAAGCATATTCAAAACAAAATAATCCCCTTTAAAGTCCCTAAACTTAACCATTTTCAAGCAACTAAGTCACCTAATAAACCACATTCAAAATAAAAAAATCTCCTTTAAAGTCCCTAGACTTAACCATTTCCAACCAACTAAGTCACTTACCAAACCACATTCAAAACAAAACAATCCCCTTTAAAGTCCCTAAACTTAACCATTTTCAAGCAACTAAGTCACCTAACAAACCACATCCAAAACAAAAAAAATCCCCTTTAAAGTCCTTATACTTAAGCATTTTCAACCAACTAAGTCACCTAACAAACCACATTCAAAACACAAAAATTCCTTTTAAAGTCTCTACACTTAACCATTTTAAACCAACTAAGTATCAAAACAAAACCACATTCAAAACACAAAATCCCCTTCAAAGTCCCTAGACTCGACCATTTTGAACCAACTAAGTCACCAAATAAACCACATTCAAAACAAAAAAAATCTCCTTTAAAGTCCCCAGACTTAACCATTTTCAAGCAACTAAGTCACCTACCAAACCACATTCATAACAAAAAAATCCCCTTTAAAGTCCTTAGATTTAACCATTTTCAAGCAACTAAGTCACCTACACTTAACCATTTTCAAGTGACTAAGTATCAAAATAAAACCACATTTAAGAAACAAAAAACAACAAGGCCTACAAGATGTCAACAACAATGCTAGTGAATCGCACAAGGCCACACACGGCTTCACTAGACGTCAATATGAACAATAACAAGAAGATAATAACAATGCTAGTGAATTGAACAAGGCCTCACACGGCTTCACTAGAATTCAGTATGAAAAATAATAAGACTTCATTGTAACAAATTAGAGAGAAGTCAACTTACCTTTGCTTGGCCTAAATTAAAGTTAAAGAGACAAGCGGTCACCGGAAAAATAGCAAAGCAATGTTTTTCCTGAATTCGAATTCTGTCAAACGGTAACATCAAATTCCAAGCAACCCATTAGGCAAGTAGAATTAAAAAATCTTCATCATTACGCAAAATAAAAAATATCTTGCTCCTTATTTTCTCGTATTTTTAGCTTAAAATCACCATAAACAAACCACCAACATACTAAAACTACAATGGAGTATCAATAAAAGTAAACCCTAATTTACTTGGTAAAACACACAAAGAGGGGATATTGATAAGCTTCACTTGACAAAATACACATATAGAACAAACTAAAATTATGTAACTAAATGAAATCTTGAACTAACTAAATGAACATTTCTTAAAATTGAACTAACTAAAATTGAATCTTTACGTTGAACTAACTAAAATTGAATCTTGAACTAACTAAATGGAAATTTCCATTACATTTTTACTTTGAAATAACTAAATTTATGTAATGAAGCATAATAACTAGAACAAATAATTTTTTTACTTTGAGCTAACTAAAATTAGTACCGAAACATTATATTCTTGAACCTTTAGCTAGTATCTAACAAGAAAAATATAGAGTTGAAGTTTTTGGAACTTACCAGAGCTAGGGGCGCGGGAAATGGCGGCACACAGCGGTAGACAGCAATAGAGATTTGAAATATGGCTTTGATTTGGAGAATTTTTGTGTGTGTCGTGTTTTCAAAGTGGGGGGGGGTTCTGATTTGGGGATTTAACAAATTAAAGTGGTCGGGTTGGGTTAGGCTTTTAACTATTTAAATTTTATTTTTTAATATTTTATGAAAATCGACCACTTGTGGTTGGTTTTTCAAAAATTTCCAAAAAGCCAACCACAAGTGGTCGGTTTTGGAATTTTTTTTGAAAATTTCATAAAATATTAAAAAAAATATTTTAAATAGTTAAAATATAACTTTTTTATAAATTAGTTTTAAAAAATATTAATCAATTAATTAATTAAGTTAATTAAAATTTTACAAAAATAATCATAAGTGTTCGATTTAGTTTTTTATAATAGTTATTATCGAATCACATGTGCTCAATTTTAATAAAAAACATTAAATCATATAATCAGTTATGTTATCGTCATATTAACGCAATGCGTATATGTACAAATCAGATAGTTGGTTATTTTATTAACACATTAACAGGAGTAGTATATTTTCTTAATAATATAATAATATCAATGAATTTTGCGAATTATGATATTTTTTATATAATTAGCAAAATATATTAATATATATATATATATATATATATACACCTCGCTCATAAAACAACGTGTTAATCAAATAAATTATCGATTATTTTTGTTACGTTAATTTGCGTGTGTCTACATTAGATTGACACAAAATAGTATATCTATTTCATCACTACACAAGATATATGTATATATAAAGACATTCAATTGACTATCAACATTCAAAGACGTACTATATACATCACATACCCGATTTTACTATCCCATAATAATATACAACGTATTTCACAAAAACTCAGTTGAATTATCGGTTGGTTTATCTTATGTCATTAATATACCTTCACTATATAATATGTATATACTATATATACAGAGGCGGACCTACGTATAGAGTAGGGGGTGCACGTGCACCCGCTAACCTCGAGAAAAACTCTGTATATATAGGTTGTATATCTGTATATATACCAGTGAATTTAACTAAATATATGTTGTGCACCCTCAAAAACAACTGATTGTGTTGGTGCAGTGGTTGAACTTGTATCATAAAACCTTCTTTTTGGGTGGAGGACTTTTGAAACCCACCCAACTACAATTGTTTTATTGTTCCTTTTTTCAAGTACAATTTGCTGCAACATTATTGTTGCTCTCTCCCCCAAGACAACATTGACACACACATTATTTTTGTATTTTTAATTTTATTCCAAAAATACAAGCTCTCCTCCAATTTCAAAAGGTGAATTCCCCCTATCTTATACTATATAATGTTTATTTTACTTTTATTTTTTAATCATTGACTTATTTTCTATTTAAAAATTAGCAATTTAAGTTTGAAATAGGCTTAAATCCAATGTTTTCTCGTAGCAACCATTTAGCAAACAAATCTCTCAGATTTTCTATTTTTCAAAAACTCTTTATTATTGTTTAAAATATAAAAGTGCATCAAATTCAAGTACAGTGAATAACATTCTTTTGTCATATTAAACCAAATTGATGATATTTAATAATATTAAGTTTTTAAAGAATTATATGTTGAATTTTGGCACTATCAATTATTATGTTTAAATATAAAGGTGCACCCGTCAAACTCAAATCCTGAGTTCGCCTCTGTATATATATATACCTATACATACACACACATATATATACACATTATCGACTATATCAATACGCACGATATACATCATATACGTACACGAGTATCTTATCCAATAATATAATGCGACGTATTTCATATACGTACTATATACATCACATACCCGATTTTACTACCCCGTTGTATTTCACATATACTCAAATAAATTATTGATTGATTTATCTTATGTCATTAATATACCGTCGCTATATAATATGTATATATTATATATATATATATATATATATACATATACATACACACACATATACACACTATCGACTATATCAAGTTCAAAATACGTACTATATACATCACATATGTATACAAGTATATTATCCAATAATATAATGCGATGTGTTTCTTATGCATACTTAGATTAGTGATCGATTAATTATATTTGATTAGCTTAATATATTAGGTTTTGATTATATATATAATTAGTTGTTACTAAAAATTATTTTATTTTTTATTTTTTTACTTCAAAAATCGACCACAAATGGTCGATTTTATTAAATTATTTTTTTATTTTAATTAAAAAACCGACCACTTGTGGTCGTTTTTATAAGTATTTTTTAATTATTATTTTTTATAAAAACCGACCACTAGTGGTCGTTTTTTTTTAAAAATAAATTAAAAAAAAGTTTTTAAAAACCAACCACAAGTGGTCGGTTTTTATAAATATTTTTTGATTATATTTTTTTTTACAAAAACCGACTACTTGTGGTCGGTTTTTTTATTTTTTTTAAATTTTTATTTGTTAAATAAATAATAATTATTATTAAAATTATTGTAATAATTATTTTGATTTTTTAAAATATAAAAGCGACCACTTGTGGTCGCTTTTTAAAAAAAATTAAAATTAAAAACCGACCACCAGTGATCGGTTTTTTGTGGTTGGTTTTATCGATTTTTTTTTAGTAGTGATAATAACATCAGTAGGTTAAACCAGAAAGAGGCACCGAAAGAGCAGTTACCCTTTTTCTTCTTCATTACATCGGAGAGTCTCCACTACAGGTTAGTTGTAAAAATTGTTAACATTATTAATGTTAGTAATATGTAATTTGGAGAATAAGTTTTGAATAAGGTTAGTAATAGAAATAATGGCGCAAATTTCATATGCATGCTTTGTTGGTTTTAAAAACTGAACTCGATTATGGGACAAATCTGCTATAATTAATATAATTAGTTAATAGTTAAAGATTGTTAGTTGGGTGTAAGTGACATAACAATGGTGATTTGGCGTAAGTTAGTACAATTGGTTTAGTACGAATTGGCAGTAATGAATAATGATGGCCTAGTGATTGGGTCTTATTATAAAGCTATTATGATAAGGAATAAGTTGGATTCTATTCTCAGTACTGCACTAGTACGTGATTCTGTAGTTTTGAAAACTAAAGTGGGTAATGATTACTTAATAATCAATTAATAATGGCATTAATCATTAGGTCAAAGCTGGAACAGTAGTATGCTAAGGAATTCTATGTCATTAAGTGGTATTGTTGCTACTCTTTCTCGTAGGATTACATACCTGAACAGATTTGAACGTTCCAAAATTTCGAGGAAGGGCGAGGCCCTTGTGGACTAGTGATATTTGAATTTTCGATTGAGGTAGGTTATGGTTTAATTGGAGTTTAGACTCGACTTAATTATGTGTATGCTCCTAAATTGGATACTTGTGGATTGATATTCGGACATGCTTGAAATTATTGATGTTTGGGTTGTTGATTCGTGTATAAATGTTTATTGAAAATTGACTTGATGGAATTGTCTTATGACTTTAAGTGTACTTATAAACTTGGTACATTGTGTTGTATGCTGCGAGGTTGTGTAAATTGATATTGATAATACTTGTTTATATTTATGTTGGATCGGGTACCACGCCGGTACGTTTATATTTATGTTGGATCGGGTACCACGTCGGTACATTTATATTTATGTTGGATCGGGTATCATGCCGGTACGTTTATATTTATGTTGGATCAGGTACCACGCTTGTACGTTTATATTTATATTGGATCGGATACCACGCCAGTACGGTACATGAACATAGATTGTTCCCTACAGTTCATGACTATTTGGGCAAAAATAAATCCCATAGCATGCGTGTACATACTTGTGTTGATTCTGTGGATGTTTACCATATGGATGATATTCTTAATAGTTATGTGGCTTGTTTGTGAGCACTGTTAACCTGTTATTGTTGTAGTGTTGATTCAATGAGAATTTGTTATTCGATGATGCCTGTCTACTTGTTTTTCTAATTATGTTGTGTACATCCTATTAAGTTGAGTTGGCCTATGATGCCTACCAGTACATAGTGGTTTGTGCTGATACTACCATCTACTCTTTTTTTGTTAAGTGCAGAAAGTTGTTCAAAGGCTCAGACACAACCTCACCTCTAGAGTTGATAGCAGATCTTGATCCGAAGGGTGAGCACTCCGTCTTCAGGCTGCCACGGGTCATCTTATTTGTTATTATCCATATTTCGGGCAATGAAGCATTCTTTATTTACTTTATGTAGAGATTTCTTCAGACATGATTTGTTAGTAGTTCTTGTACGATGACTTTCGGGTCTTGGGGATTTTAGTAAGTATTTTATTTGACTTCCGCATTAATAACGAATAGTCCTGAATTATTAGTATTTTGTTGATTCTATGATATCATCATCTTAATATTGACTAAGTGCTTGGATAAAGGTGGCCTTTTGGGTCATGACACCTCAAAACCACAAGTTTGTATAAAAAGACAGTACATAATTAATCAACCCTCACCTTCTGGTAACTTGATCAATATATTTACATATGCATATACCATATATTGTATTTTAAAAGAGAGAAAGAAAAGTAAATATCTTAAAGCTCGTCATTATGCAACTTGAAAAGAACTAAAAGAAACGAAAGGAACTAGGAAGAAGAAAGTACACCCAATACCTTCTTGAATAGCGGCGGCAGCGATTTCACCGGTAAATACATTTGAAAGTATGAATTTTAAGTTTTCTTTTACTTTTGATCTAAGTATTTAAGTATTTTCCAATCATAATTTGTTGTATTAAATTTAAATTAGAGATTTAATAAGAAAAAAATATTTTACATTGTAAACTTTCTAGACTTACGTCTAATTTGCGCCTCACACTTAGGCGAATGTCGCAAGCTTAAGCAAACGTCTCAAATTTTTGGGCATCCTTCTTTCGATATTTTTGCCTTCCCACAATGCCTCAAAGCTTTTTTGTCTATGGCTCTCCTCAAGATGAGCCCAAGGCGAGCCACGAACTACCTTTTGAAACACTGCTATCAACAAAAAGGTAGATTTATGATTTTGTTTTGTTAGTTTAGTTGACATTACCAATTGTCAAAAATATATTGCAATAATCAGAATAAAGTATAAAATTTTATATTTAGGATAAATCATAAACTGGTACAAAAGTATACTGTGCGCTGGAAACTCAAAGAAAAAATTAAAGGAAAAAGGACACCACGTGGCACTTTTGAAAAATAATAGCTCAACTTTCACGTTTTGGATAAAAATAGCACTTCGGGCTTTTAAAATACCATTTATTAGTCATTTGTGTAATAAGGCCCATTCCTTCTATTTTACGATTTTAGCTAAAGGCTAAAAGGAAAAAAAGCTTGTTCTTTGTCCAAAAAAAAATACTAACTGCTAAGTACACTTTCCTTTTTGAAGTTGGTACACTTTCCTTTTTGAAGTTGGTTTCCGAATAGGGTTTTGCAACTCTTCTTTGATTTCTCATTCGAAATAGTTCCTTTTTTTTTTTAAATTTTAATCAGTTGATTCGAAGTTAGTTGTGATGAAATTAAAGAAAAAAACTTCTATGGATTCAAAATTGGTTGGTAAAGGTGTTACCTTTGATCCTAATTTTGTTGTTAATGACGATGGTTTTTATGATTTTTCTAATTCCATAACCATTCTTTTTTCTCTTCTTTCTCCAATCTGTGATAGTTAAGAACCCAACAAAACTCATATCTCTTTTCTTCTAGTTTTTAATTTTTACAAAACGCATATCTTTTTTCTTCTAATTCTTAATTTTTTTCTATTTAGGTTATCTAAATTGAATTGAGTTTGTAAATTATGTGGGTGGATGGAAAATGAGATAGAGGAATGAAAGAAGAAAAAATATGCAAAATCTAGAGGTTGATCGGGATGGAAGAAAAGGGCTATTGTGTTGAAGCTAAAGTATTAGTGGATAGGTATGTGACGAAGAAATTTGAAGGAATTGGATTGTTTTTGAAAAAAAAATGTGTTTTATGATTCGAGGTTGCATAGGATTGATTATCTATGGAGATTTCAGACAGAAAATTGCATGTCATAGACCCAAATATGGATGGCTTTTGATATTTAACCGCAATAAGAACTGTTTTTAAAGAATAATCTTCCTTACTTTTTAAGTATGGTACAAGTACCATTTTATCACTCTACACCTCAGATATATTTTTAAAACTTTTCATACTTATTTGTCTCTCAAATTTTATTTTTTATTATTTTCACTTTTTATTTTTTCCTTTAATTTATTATTCTATTTTTTATTATTTTCATTTTTTTATTTTTTCCTTTAATTTTATTATTTTCACTTTTTTATTTTTCCTTTAATTTTATTATTTTCACTTTTTATTTTTTTCCTTTAGTTTTATTTTCATGTTTTAATCTATTTGTCTCAAACTTTATTTTTTTTTCTTTTTTCTTTTTTCTCAAGCATTATCTATTTCTTTTTTTTTTTAATTCATTTGTCTTTAACCTTTATTTTTCTTTTATTTTGGTTTTTATCAGTTCTCTTTTTTTTCCACATTTTTCTCAAACTTTATTCTTATTTTTTCCTCTCATTTGTCCTAATCTTTATTTTTTTCTTGCCTTTTTTTTTCTCACTCTTTTTTTTTATTTCTCTATTTTGTTTGATCATTTTTTTTCTTTTTTCAGTTCTCTTTTTTCCCCTCATTATTTTCAAACTTTATTTTTATGTTTCCTCTCATTTTTATTTTTCTTAATTTTTTTAGTTCTTCACTTTTTTCTTGATCTTCATGTTTTTTCTTTCCTTTTTTCTCAATCTTTTTTTTATTTCTCTATTTTGTTTGATTGTTTTTTTTGTTTTCTCAATTTCTATTGTATTTGCTAATAAATTAAAAATTGGATAATCCACAAATGAATTTTCTTTTTTTTTTTTTTACATCAAAGCAAATTTAAGGGCATGCATTGTTGTTACGAAGTTCTTTGAAAATTCTTGAGATAAGTCGTGTCTCTAAGGCGAGAGTTGTAGAATATCTCATAAATAAAGACATAATGTGGTAGTGTCAACTCTTGCCCGTGGGGCATAATTTATTATTTGAAAGTCCTTGAGCAAAGTCTTGCCTCTAAGGCAAGAGCTGTAGAACATCCCATAAATGAAGACATAACTAGTAGTGCCAACTCTTGTCCGTGGGGCATAATTTATTATTAGAAAGTCCTTGAACTAAATCTTGCCTCTAGGGCAAGAGTTGTAGAACATCCCATTAATGAAGACATAACTGGTAGTGTCAACTCTTGTCCGTGGGGTAAAATTTATTATTTGAAAGTCCTTGAACTAAATCTTGCCTCTAAGGTAAGAGTTGTAGAACAATATCCCATAAATAAAGACATAACATGGTAGTGTCAACTCTTGCCCATGGGACATAATTTGTAGTTTGAAAGTCCTTGGGCTAAGTCTTGCCTATAAGGCAATAGTTGTAGAACATCTCATAAATGAAAATATAACATGGTAGAGTCAACTTTTCCCCGTGGGGCATAATTTGTAGTTTGAAAGTCCTTGAGCTAATTAAGTCTTGCCTCTAAGGCAATAGTTGTAGGACAACTCATAAATGAAAACATAACGTGGTAGAGTCAACTCTTGCCCGTGGAGCATAATTTGTAGTTTGAAAGTCCTTGAGCCAAGTCTTGCCTCTAAGGCAATAATTGTAGAACATCTCATAAATGAAAATATAACGTGGTAGAGTCAACTCTTGCCCGTGGGGCATAATTTATTGTTTGAAAAACCTTGAGCTAAGTCTTGCCTCTAAGACAATAGTTGTAGAATATCTCATAAATGAAAATATAATGTGGTAGAGTCAACTCTTGCCCGTGGGGCCTAATTTGTAGTTTGAAAGTTCTTGAGCTAAGTCTTGCCTCTAAGGCAATAGTTGCAGAAATCTCATAAATGAAAATATAACGTGGTAGAATCAACTCTTACCCGTGGGGCATCATAATTTGTTGCTTGAAAGTCCTTAAGCTAAGTCTTGCCTCTAAGGCAATAGTTGTAGAACATCTCATAAATCAAAATACAATGTGGTAGTGTCAACTCTTTCCCATGAAACATAACTTGTTGTTTGAAAGTCATAAGTCTTGCCTCTACAATGTAGTAGTGTCAACTCGTGTCCATGAAGTGTAGCTTATTGTTCGAAAGTTGTAAGTCTTACCTTTATAATGTGATAGTGTCAACTATTACTCGGGAGATGTAACTTGAATCGAAGAAATTGAAGAAAAGAACAAAAATAATAAAAATTGCGAAAAAAGAAGAAAATGAAGAAAAATATTTAAAAAATAAAAATCAAAGAAAATGTAGAAGTTGTGAGAGAATAGGAAAAAATAAAGGTTGATAAAAGAAAAGAAAGATTAAATAAAAATAAAGGACGAAAAAATTAAAAAAAAAAAAAAATTTTTATAAAAGTAGACGTTGAAAGGTGTAAAGAAAAAAGTAAGGGTTGAGAAAAACTAAAAAGAACAAAAAAAGAGAGGAAATAAAAAATAAAAATAATATAAAATTAAAAGAAAAAAAGAAGAAATTGAGAGGAAAAAAGTAAGGGTTGAGAAAATTAAAAATAAAAAGAGAAAAGAAAAAATAAAAATCAAAGTACAATTAAAAAGAGAATAAAAAAAGTTGAAAGATATAAAGATGGAGTTGTTATCCATTATGAGGATCATTTATGTAATTTACTCCATTGATTAGGGGTAATTTTGTCCAAAAAAATACTAGTTAATAGGTAAAGGCTATTTTGAGGAAGCTTTTTTATTTGAGGCTAAAATTTGAAAGCCACCCTAATTTGGATCTATTTTTTAGATTCACCCAATTTCGGAGAAATGAAGGCTTGTATATGATGTGTATAAAAACTGTATATTTAAGGTTTGCATATGATGTGTATAAAAACTGTATATTTAAGGTTTGTATATGATGTGTATAACAACTGTATTATATAGAATATATTTTCTATATATGATCTGTATAGAATTTGTATAATTATTGTATAGGATATGTATATTTATAGGATGTATATAAACTACAAAAATATTGTATAGAGTTTGTATCTAAATAATTATTTTACCTAAATAGTGTCTAGAATGTGTATATAAGTTGTATCATTATTTGTATAAATTATATATTTATGTATTTGATATCAAATATGTATTTGGAAAAAAAGTCTTTTCAATAATAATAATCCAATTTTTATAATTATTGATTATTTTTTGTTTTGATAGAATTTTAAAAAAAAAAAATCAATTGTTCTTTGACATAAAGGAGGAAAAAAAAGTAAATTAGTGACAGGAAGCGTTTTTTTCTTTTGAAAAAAGAGTTGCGAAAAAGAAAACAAAATGAAAAGGACTAGTGATTTTTGTTTTAAAAGATAATTCAATAAAAAAAAAAAGAAAACAAAGAAACAAAAGGAACAACCGAAAAGGTAAAAGACTTGTTGTCCGGCCAAAAAGGTTAAAAAAGCTAAAAAGAGGAATTTCAAATTCAGTGGCTAATTTGGTGTCTTTATTTCACACGAAAGTGATATTTTTGTACTTCTCCCAAAATTAAATAGGGTGGAAATAAAATCTTTGTTATGAAAAGGGCATTTAGAAACAGAAAAACGAACAACAAATTATATATAAAAGGCACCCAGTATGGGGCTCAAAACCCACGACCACAAGGTTAAGAATCTTGCGCTCTACCAACTGAGCTAGACGGGCTACTGTTAAGTAGGATTTCTTCAATCAACTTAAATAACCACAGCAAGACTCTAAACAAGGACTAAAGTTGAAGTTATCCTTTTTCACCCAACACTATTCAAAAAGTTCATGGTGTGCATCTAATCCACACATTACTTGATGTGCCAATGATTATTTTCTCCTCTTAAATACTAGATTAATCTCCACAACAGGGTTCAGACCTATGACTTGTGCCTAATCTATGCATCACTTGTTGCGCTCTTATCATGGATCAGCGTATTAATTCTTTGCTTTGCCCATCTTTCCAAGTACAAAATGTCTACGGAGGAACATTTTGTCCAATTATCACAATCCACTTTCACTTATAATAGGGCATATAGAAAACCTATGTTGCTCGGACTCTTAGAAGTATTTGTATCCGTGTTGACTCCTTCAAAAATGTGATACTTTTGGAGAATCATGCACCCTTCGACATTATTGAAGAATTCAAGCAACATAATACAAAACTATACTTCAAAACTAAACATATTATCTTTCACAAATTTCAACTATGATGATCATATTTGATCAAGTACATTCAATTATTAATATCATACAATTGATCTGAAAATGATGAAATTCTTGGCCATCGTCTCTTTTAGCATAATCTGTTACCGTAGTATGTATTAGTGTGCTGGAGTGGGAGGAAGAAGCCTAACCTCATAGGAGTTCATCATCTTTCATGTTAGGCTATCAGCACACGTATCGTCAAGCTTACGCACACCTCAATTATTTTAGTTGGCCCTTCTCACGTAATGATCATTATCTCTACTGAAATTTGAACCTCCTTGTGTAATTTACAATTCTCAAAATGTGTTCAAGGATCAACAATCATCTACAGACTACAAAAGGATCAGCCAAGTACACTAAAACTCCTGCTATGCACGAGTCTGGAGAAGCTCCTAACTACAAGAGTCTATTGTGCACATCCTCATCTTACATTTCTGCGAGGAGTTGTTTCCACGGCTTAACCTGTGACCTCCTGATCACACGTCTGCAACAACTTTACTAGTTACTCCAAAGCTCCCCTTCAATCATCCCCAAACTAATGTGATCATAAATTCCAAATGACTAACATGTTCTTTGGAAACAAAAACAGGAAGCAAAATTTAGCTAACCTACTTTTTAGAAGTTGCATATTCTTGTTTGAGAATCTTATTCACATTACTGAAGCTTTACAGTTGGTAAATCTTTGGTCACTGCTCACAACTCAACAACAAATAGCCTAACTATGCACTCACAGTGAGGCAATATTACTGATAAGAAATAACAAATCTGTTACTGTAGTATGTATTAGTGTGCTGGAGTAGGAGGAAGAAGCCTAACCTCACAGGAGGTCATCTTTCACGTTAGGTTTTCGCCACACGTCTCGACAAGCTTACGCGCACCTCAATTATTTTAGCTGGCCGTTCTCAAATAATGATCATTGTCTCTGCTTGAACCTCCTTATGTAATTACAATTCTCAAAACTTGTTCAAGTAAGGATCAACAATCATCCACAGACTAAAAAAGAATCAGGCCCGTACACTAAAACTCCTGCTATGCATGAGTCCGGAGAAGGACCTAACCACAAGAGTATTGTACACAGCATCACCTTACATTTCTGCGTAAGTTTGTTTCCACGACTTAACCCGTGACTTACTGATCACATGGCAGCAACAACAACTTTACTAGTTACTCCAAAGCTCCCGTTCAATCATCATCCCCAAACTAATGTGATCGTAAATTCTTCCAAATGACTAACATGATCTTTGGAAACAAAAACAGGAAGCAAAATTTAGCGAACCTACTTTTTAGAAGTTGCATATTCTTGTTCGGAAATCTTATTCACATTAATGAAGCTTTGCAGTTGATAAATCTATGGTCACAACTCACAACAACAAATAGCCTAACTCACGGTAAGAGAGGCAATATTACTGAAATAAGAAATAACAAATGTAAAATCTATGTTTTTGCAGCACGATATCCGAAAACAGGATAATAAGTATCCAGCTCAAGTAGTTCTAAAATATCTTGTGTAGCCCACAGATATGTCGAATGACCCTCAATGAATTCAGTTACATCAACCTGTAAAAGAAATTAAACTTCCAAGTAAATGGAAAAAACTGCGATACAGAAAGAAATGGTAACACCGAACTTACATTCTCAACACCAGGAATCTCAACTGGTTGAATTCCAGCTAAGCCTTGAGTAAGTAGACTGTTTAGAAGAAATTATAGAAGTCACAAGAGAGAGAAGCAGAAAACGGCAAATCAAAGGTGAAAGCAGATAGAGGGGAATCGTTGAAACAGTCAAATAAAGTACTATGTTTGCGGATAATGTATACCTGGCACGAAAGGCAACTCCAAGCATCCAATCATTTGTGGAATAAGCATTCACAAATCTACCAGCTACCACCTGCAAAACCAGAACAGCGAGCTTCATATAGTAATGAGGTCGAAGCCTATAATGTAAGGAAAACAAAATATGAAGAAAAGGGAGGAGCGCAGTTAAAATCAAGAAAAACACGATATTGAGAACCTTTCTAGCTGCTTCCCAGTTCATATCTTTAATTGCAATAGGCGCCCCAAGAAGAACGACCCTTTCGACAAGTCCAGCTGCCAAAATTTAAGTACTTCAGGATTTCAGGAAGCAAATCAATCAACTATGCCTCAAAACAAATTAGTTGCGATCCACATGAAGGAACTGATCAGTCTAAAAAGTAAAACAAATTAAAAGTAACACTTACAATTATTTTCACTCTCAGCCAGAACCTGTAGACATTTAAAAATAACTCTTGCCCCGAGTGAAAACCCTACAAGTGTCACAGGCCTGAAACATTCATGGACAACCAATAACGGAATTGGCTAACAGGTAAGCCTGGGACAATCAAAACACAGTTTCTCCGGATTACATTTAAACTAGTATACCTGTGTCCCTGTAATCCTTTCTTCAATACTTCTGCTAGGAGCACTCCTGCTTTATCAGATCTGCAAATACACATTAGCAACCATCATCAGAGTGTCTTTTTCCAAAAAAGGAAGTAAGATGCCCTGCTTCGACACAAAATGGTATGACACAACTGCTCAATGATTCAAGCAATAGGAGACTGGAGCATAATCAGCACCGCTGGAAAAGGGAAAGGAAGGATGAAATTTCAGCCACTAAAAATTCTAGGGGATACAAATTTAACGTGAATATGAGAACAATTTGGATTGATCCTTTTGATTTTCTCATCTTCATAATTAATTTACCACCTTCTATTAACAAAGTTGCACCTTTAGATTGCAAAGAAAGAGAAAGGAAAATATATCCACAACCTCCTCCCGGATTAACATCCCACACCAGGAAGGAATGCATAAAAGAAAAAGATACAAAAACCTGTCCACAGCAATTGACCATGTGCTGTCTATGAAATCAGTAATGGTAAGTAAAGCTGCTGGCCAAGCCAATGCTGTTAAAAGACCGTGTAGCACAGTCATCATAGCACCTTGCTTCATCAACTCCATTGCAATTCCTGTAATTTAGCATGTTTTTTAACATATACGCTCAAGTACAATTGTAGCTAGTCAATGTATTACATCAGCTAAAAGCAAAGTATAAAATTATTTACTTGAAGTCAGCCAGTCCTGAATAGCAGTGCTTACAGCAATAAGATTCTTGGATTCCCACTGCAATATATACCTGAGAAAATTGTGAAACGTCGCATTATAATCCTTGTACTAAAGATATGGGAAATTGTTGGGTTTGTTCTTATAAACACATGTAGGAAATTTAAATAAAGCTCGTTGCTACCTTGGTAGTATCTCACCAAACGAAAATAAACTGAGAAAAAGAAAGCAAGATGTTTTACCTTTCAGAATTATCATGTTGTACTTCCCAAGGTCTTACAAAGTCTTCCTCCTCAAAAACAAGTCCTGAGATCAAGATCTGAACTGCCAGCCGCTGAGAGGATATGCAAAGGGAGAACAAATACCAAAGAGAACTAATGATCCATAAGTAAAACAATTAATTCATGGAAACAAACAAGCAGAGTAGCAGACTGCAATCCTACCCAGTGAAACAATACATGCTAAGAAGAAAATATCAAGTATCAAAAAAGAGAGCTAATGGTTTACCCCTTGGTTGTGGTTTTCCCCTATAGCCTTGAACTCAAATTCATCAACATCTCCAGTTCTCCTGGCCATTTTGGTTCCTGTAAGTCCGGCTCCGGCAGCTGGGAAAGCAAAAGTATCAGTAACAACATCAAATAACCGAAGAATCACTTAAAATGTTCACAGTCCAAACCAAACTTAACTTTATGAATTGCCTTACATTATCTGTCTTCATTATCATACCATAGAAAGATTCAATCAAAGAATGTTAAAAGATTATACGCACACACACAATCCTATAAACGTTTACCTCCAAATGATGCCGCAACTGCAACAGATCCTGCAACACTTCCTGCAGCAGTAGCAACAGCAGCGAACCCACTTGCTCCAATCACAGGAATAAGAGTGCCCAACGTAGGCGCTAAAGCACCAAAGCCTGCAGCTATTGCTGGAGCAGCCAAACCTGTTGGCAATAAAACAAAGGTCTGAAAATCCTACACGTTTGTTCTCTAATACGGTTGTTCATTGAACATAGTAAAAGCTCTTTAAGGATAAAATAAAGACAAAACTCAAAGAAATCTGTTCCCTTGGAGGCTTGTTAAGATTATATCTGCCTGCGAAGTGCTAAGAAATTTGAGAAATATTTAGGATGTCTTACCACCAGTAATTGCCATTAAAGTTCCACCAGTCAATGCAGCTGCACCTATAATTCCTCCTCGTTTCCACTTAGCCCATGAAGTATCAGGAGATTGGCTTTCCTCCTTTGATTCTTCCTCTTTCAGCAAAGCCATCGCTGAACAAGCAACCATGGTCTCAATGGCTTCCTGCAGCACATAAATTCTTTCAAAATGTGAAGTTCATGCCTCAAGTAAATAGCTACTTGGAATAGATGTAAATTCTGTGCCACTTCAACATGTTCTCTTCATATGAAATACTCCCTCCGTTTCAAAAAGAATGACCTACTTTGACTTGGCACAAAGTTTAAGAAAGTAAAGAAGACTTTTGAATCTTGTGACCTTAAATTAAAGTTGTGTCAAATGTACCAAAATGCCCTTTAATCTTGTGGTCCTAAACATGCCATGTGGAAAGTTGAAATTAGAGTATTGTCAAAAAAGGAAAAGAGTCATTCTTTTTTAAACGGATTAAAAAGGAAAGTAGATCATTCTTTTTGAAACGGAGGGAGTAGATGTTATCCTAATTTTAATGAGAAAAAAATGCTTTTCAAAATCAGAATGAAGTATTTTTACACACATCATAAAGAACTCTACGACTTCAGTAGCCTGCTAAAAGCATGTCAGCTCCCTAATATGCAGATTGCTCCTGTGCCACGACTAGAGATGGACTCTTATCACTTACATAAAAAGGTTATGCCTGTAGTAGCCTGCTAAAATGACCCCCATCACCATTTAGGAATACTTTTTTACTGCCATATCGGGGTATTTAAAGATGTTCAAGTATTCTATGGCATAATGAGATAATAAGGAGCAAAAAATCAATAGTATTATTCCCGGCCAAATCAAAAGTATAGGTGTCGCTTGATTACCTGCATTATTGGCAATAATTCTGCTAAGTGGTAACAAATTCTACATTGTACCATATCTGGATTCGGTTTAATAATACACGTTTTAGTTATGCAGTAATTATAGTATTATTTTACCGACTTGAACATAATTTCTAATACATGTATTTGAGCACATTAAGATGCAAAAACATGCCCTTTATCATAATAACTTGATCTGTTATCGACCACTAACTCATTATCTCTAGTTTCTTATAATAATGTTTTCAATAATATTAAATTATAAGAAAGTGTATAACAAAAATTAATAAAAATTTTAATTCAATTATCTCATAATTAGCATTCACATTTTAGATTTCCTCTAAAAATTGTTCTTTATTTGATATAAAATGATTATAACAACAACAACAATATACCTATTGAAATCCTACAAGTGAGGTCTGGGGAGGGTAGAGGGTACGCAGACATTACCACTACCTCGCGAAGGTAAAGAGGTTATTTCTGAAAGACCCTCGTCTCAAGATAATAAAAAAATGATTAAGGGGCATAATTTAATGATGATTTTAATTTATAGTCCAATAAATATTTTATATCACATACGATTTAAAAAAAAATATTAGAAGGAAAGTAATGTAATATTGGTCATCGTTGTTCTGGAAAAAATCTTTATCCAATTTGAAATGAAAAAAGACAATATATCATATATCGAGATGTTAATACGATGAAAAACATGCAGGTAATATACCATATATCTAGATTTTAATACAAGGACATTTGTGACCTATTCGAATAATTCCATGAAACTTATAAACGCATTACAAATCTTGTATTATAATCCAGCAATAATTTGTATACGAACCAAACGACTACATAATAAAATGTTAATTAGTGCCTTGACTTCAGATTAGTCATTTTTCAAGGTACATCTACTCATTCTAAGATTTTTCCTCCACCTAACTGATATAATGTTGGCAGAAAACCTAAGTTCAAATCCTAAAATCTGTCCTTTTGAAGGGGGAATGAGTAGAATACAATCTGATTCCTTCGCAACAGCAATTAAAAGCAGGATAAATTTCTCAAGCTCATATTACTGCTTAGTGCTCTCCACTTTTGGGCAGCTAATTGAGTGCTCTAAACATTTTTTTCCTCAGGAGAGCAGGCATTCAAATAACTTCATGATTACAGACTGATACATAAAACGTCTACAAAGATTCATTCTACTATAAAATTATCCGATAAGCAATTAATAAATTAGTCACTTCAACAAAGATATCAGAGAAAGAAACCAAGCACATATTGGAAATTAGTGCATCATTACCACTTTGATCCATCTGACATTAAGCCATGTTGCCAGCAACCGTAAAGCCACACGATGTCGAGCATCATAACCCTTCCTTCTTCGAGTAGGTTTCTTACCATTTTCAGGTGCTTGTGCAAGACAAGCTGAAAGAAGTTCATGTAGAATGGTTACCTTCCTAGTGTATCCAAGCATTGATACCTCTTCCACAGGTTTTTCATCAGATCCACTAACAGACTTCAAATGAGCCCCTGCAATGCTAGATGGTTTCTCGCTTTTCTCTTGATTTTCAACATTCGTACCTTCCACATCAGCCTTGGACTTCACATCAGCAATTGATAGCTTCTCCTGACATTCGTTCTTATACTCGCGACTCTTCTCCTTCTTAGACTCATAATCAGAAGTTCTCTCCATGCTTGATGCCATGGCATCAACCCCATTTGCCAAAGCAAGTTCCATCTCTGCTGCTTCTGAAGAATCATCATTACTTTCTTCAGACAGTAACCTTAGAAACTGATGCAATATCAGTAATCATGCCGTCAGGCAAGGAATGACAAAGATAATTACTTATATTGCCTAATGAGTATCGATGATGATATTAAAAGGCAAAGGGGAACCCTTTCAATTTCACTAGATGCATTTATAAGCAATGGCAACAGATCTCTCTTCCCCAAGAACAGTAGACCTTGTATGCCATTTTCTAACTCAGGAACTAGTCAAGGAAACATAACTACCGTATTATTCTACAACTTTTAAGAGACGAGAAAACTAACCGCTCCAACATGATGCTTCGGTGGTGTAGAGGCAGCAGTTTCCTCTAGTCCAGACCATGCCTTGTCATCAATCTCTAAACATCTACTCCCAACAAATTCAATACGAAACACAAATTAATAATCTACAAATTGAACATTACACACTAGCATTAGTTGTCAAATGCTGGTTGCAAGAGAAAAAGTGACCAGAATTCACCATGTTCAAAGTCATCCACCTTTTGCTTTCCATTAGTCATTTATATAATGGCTTTTCCATTTTACGACGTCCCAAAATTTTGACACCGTTCAAATGAACAAAATGTGATTTTGTTATTCAAATTTTGAACTTTAATGTGACATGTTCTCTATCAATCCAACTTTTCACCATTTTTTCCAGTAATAACATAATACATAAGTCAAATTAACCTCTAAACTCTCTGTCCAGTCAAAAAGCAATATCAAAAACCCTCTACAGTAACAGCTGAAATAGACAGAAATTTGTGGAACTTAGAACAAACAAAGAAAAGGGAATGCCAAATTTTCATATTCCATTGTACTGTAAATGAACATTGAAAATATTATAAATTTCTGCAGTTACAGCTGAAACAGACAGAAATTTGCACCATAGGGTGGCCTATTAGTGGTTACCGAAGTGAGGTCTCACGTTCAAATCCAAGCAAAGATAAAATATTAGGCGACATTTTTTCATCTGTCCTAGCATTGGTGGATAGAGTAACCTAGTACTTGTTGTTGGTGGGAGGTGGTAGGTTTCCTAAGGAATTAATTGAGGTGCACGCAAGAGAGCCAGCAAAGCACTCTTATCATAAGAAAAAGAATGAAGGGTCAAAATCACACCTAAGGTATTGATCTTGGGCGTACTTATATGTCCAATAACCAATATTCACCCATATTTGGACTTGTTCTGTGAGCTAAAATGTGCTATTCTTATTATATTTGAACTTTAATTGTGTTCCTTATCTAATGGACATGATTAGTTTATGCAGGGCTAAATTGTGATGAAATTGAATGTGATTGGACACATGAACGAGAAGTTAACGATGAATGGAGCAATGAGGTCAATTTGCGGAGATGAGGATACTGGAACTTGACTTGAAAAGAAGAGAACGAAGCAAGGAAGAAAAAAACTCGAAACAACAGATCCAGTGACCCATCGCGATTAGAACACATCGCAGTGGATGATAATTTTGCAAATGTTGATTTACAGTAGCTCACCGTGATAAGGTCGTGTCGCAGTGCTGAGCGCGCAAAAATAGCGCCGTGTCGCAGTGAGATGCAGAAATAGGGAATTAAAACCCATCTATAAAAGGAACATATCAAGTCAATTGGCAACACTTTGGAACGTGAGCAACAGCGGAAAAACAAGAAAATCTCTCTTTTAGGGTTCTTTGAACTAATTTATTTCAAGATTTCTACTTGGTATGATTAATTATTTATTTTTGATGTTGAATTCAACCATCAGTGGCTAAACACCCCTGTTCTGGGGTTGAGGCCAAGAACATGATTACATTTTGATATTATTTATCGTAGTTTCTTGTTGGATTATCCTATGGGTTGTTCTTAATTTCTTGTGCTTACATTTTGATGAGTGGCCACCATTAGAATAAACCTATACTCCTATGTGAATCCGAGAGGAGAATCATGGGATAGAATGAAGAGACTAAGGAGCAAGGTTCTTATTCTTTTATAAAATAAGGGATTTGAATTAGCATCTAGGATAGGGATATACCTAGAAGCCTTGTTTGGTTAACTTGCAAGAAGATAGCTTTATGCATCTAAATGGATTATTGCATCCCCGCTCAACGATGTAGTTGCAATGTTCAAATAGGTAGAAGATTAGAGGTCGGGAGACCACGATCATACTATAAACCCTGCAAATCAATAACCCAATAATCAACTAGACTACGATAAGAATAGAGATCTGTAAGATTGTTAAAAGTGTCTCAACCCTGGGATTCTCATCATTATTATTTACAACCTCTGCTTACTTTGCCTTTGTCACAAATTGTTATTTCTTATTTATTTACATTTTTTATTCGAAACTTGACCATCATCTTGATACTTTAAAACACTTATACAGTTTTGTCGAAAACTAAAGTTGGTTGAATTGCTAGTTACATAGTCCTCGTGGGTACGATATCCGACTATTTTAGTCACTATATTACTTGTACGATCACGTACACTAGCCTGTGCGTTAGAACGCAAGAAGTTTTTGGCGCCTTTGTCGGGGACTAGTATAACTAGTATTTTGCTAAACTTTTGGTTGTTGATAATAAGTTTAAGTGTTTAACAACTTGATCTTAGCGGCTGACTTTTTGCAGGACTAGCTGAAGACAGGATTGGCTAAAGATAGAGTTGGTAGAGCCTTATTCGAAACCAGAACTGGTATTTCAACAGAGGCGAAGAGCTCAGTATCCAATTCAGCAGGTTCAAATGGCAGAACAAAGAGATCCTAATCTTGTTGATCCAATTGATCCAAATGCCGGATGTGTTCCAGCTCCGGTGATTCCAGTTGCTCCTGCTTAAGCAACTGCCAGACCTTTTCGTGAAGTGGCAATCCCACTCACGAACCATGCTACTAATAGCATTCGCAAGTCAGAGCCAGGTGGTCGATTTGAATTAAAGCAAAATATGGTGCAGTTGCTGAATTCGGCTGGGCAATTTGCTGGATTTTCACATGAAGACCCACAACAGTACATACAGACCTTCCTGGAAATTAGCGATACCTACATTCCTGTAGGGGTGTCTACTGTTTATGTCAGACTGACTCACTTCCCTTTTTCTTTAATTGGGGAAGCAAAAAAGTGGTTACATGATGAACCACCACTCTCCATCACTTCCTGGGATGATCTGGCTCGGAAATTCCTTATTAGATTCTTTCCATCAGGGAAGACAGCACGTTTGAGAAATGAGATTCTGAGTTCCAGGCAGAAAGAAGGAGAAAATCTTTACCAAGCTTGGGAAAGATTTAAGGGCATGCTCAGAAATTGTCCTCACCACCATCAATCAAATGACCTACTGGTTCACACATTCATAGAGGGTCTTGAGCCAAACACCAAGATTCTCTTGGATTCAGCAGCAGGTGAGCAAGCTCTTGAGAAGACTTATGATGAATTGTATACACTGCTGAATCGGATTTCACAAGGGAATCCCGAATGGCATGCTGACTCAAGGAGTGCTCCTAAGAAGATTGCAGGTATGTTAGAGGTAGATCAGTTCATTACGTTATCAGCTCAGCTTGTTGCACTACAAAATCAGATAACTAATCAGTTCAGTAACAGTGCTTGTGAAATCCGATTCAGCAGTGTATACAATTCATGGAACAGTGCTTCATTTTAAGTGTGGAGTGGTGGTATCTCATATCTCGTTCTCGTTCCTTGCACTTTGTTTTGTTTGGATGTTTTTAGTTTTTTTTTTGGGGGGGTTTTGAACTTAGCCATCCTAACTATTCAAAACAATACAGCCTGTAATAGTTAGTATTTAGTAATGGTTTGCTTATTAGTTTAAAATGTTTGTTTTTGCCCTCAAGGCAATAGGCAATTCTCATTTTTGCCCTCAAGGCAATTCTCAATAAGTCCTCATAGTTAGTTGCCCTCCCCTATGATAAATGGATGATGACCGTCTTAAGGGGAGTTAGTCTTAGGAAATTGAGTGATGAGAACCGAATCACGGCTTAAGGAGAAATGCTTTGTGTTGGGCCATTGGGACAGTGACTTTGAACATATTTGTTTTAAAACAGAAGCATGTCTTAAACTAAAAAAGCAACTAATTTTAGATACTTAATCTCAATAGGTGTAATTCGGTTTGTTGGCTAAAAGTTGAATTTGACGAAGTGCGAGATCGGAAACCATAAGGATCTGACTTGAATCTAGCATGCACCAAAAGTGAGAGAGTGTTTGTTTTTATTCTACATGTATAGTAATGTCTAGAACTTGCTCGGTGTGTACAAAGCGAAATAAAGGATGTTGGATGTAGGAAATGATGTAGGCATTTTTGTTGATAGCCGAATTTTTAGACCTTATCTACCTACCCTTGTGCATATCCCTAGTGAGCCCCGTTAAGCCTATAGCTTGATTTCTTTGGTAGCCTCATATGTAGCCTAATCCTTGATAGACCTTAATTTGATCCAAAGCTCCTAAGCGCCTTAATGTAAAATTAATTGAGTAAGGAGTGTGAAAAAATAAGAGGAAAAAGGTGAAAGTGAAGCCCCAAAGTTGTGGTTATTGGTGTGTAAAGTTGATGTGTTGTTGTTGGGAGTGAAAAAAGAAAATGTGTGCTAAAAAAAATTGAATCATGAATTCACAGAAAATACTCTCACCATATCGTATGTTAATGAGCTTAATGAGATGGGGTAAAACAAAAAGATGTGTGAAGGTAGTGAAGGTGAAAGTTAGTTGCTAGAGACTTATCTTAATTGTTCAATGCGATGTATTGAAGCACTTAGGGAGTTTAGCTACTATTTCCTAAATAGTGCTACCCGTCCCTTAGCATGCATTACAACCATGAAAGACCTAGTTGATCCTTTATTCCACATCCGACTATTAGTGGAGTAGTACACTAAGGGCAAGCTTATGGTTCATTATCTTTCATGTATGAATTCTTTGTGAGAGCGAGTGATTTAATTCTGATATTCCCATTACGTTGTATATTGTAAGATTATGAATGAATATGGGGAAACTTTCTTGTTGTGAGGGTACATGTGGATGACAGTTAGGTGACTTATAGTATTTTGTAGATTGAGTGATTAGATTAAGTTTGCCAACAAATTGGAAGTTCACTATTGAGGTAAAAAGGTTTGAAAAGAATTATCCCATGTTTATAGAAGTGAATTGACATGTTTTAAGCTGAAAAGTCATTGTTCGAATTGTGAGTGCCCACCACAAGCATTTCGCCTAGGTTGTGATGTTAAGCTTAATTGAGTATAGTGTTGATTGAGTTTGTTCGAGGACGAACAAGGTTTTTAAGTGTGGAGGGGTGATCTTACGCGTATTTATATGTCCAATCACCAATATTCACCCATATTTGGACTTGTTCTGTGAACTAAAATGTGTTATTCTTATTATATTTGAGCTTTAATTATGTTCCTTATCTAATGGACATGATTATTTTATGCAGGGTTAAATTGTGATGAAATTGAATGTGATTAGATGCATGAACGAGAAGTTAACGGTGAATGGAGCAATGAGGTTAATTTGTTGAGATGAGGATAGAATGAAGCAAGGAAGAAAAAAACTCAAGACAACAAATCCAGTGACCCATCGCGATTAAACCGTGTCGCGGTGGATGATAATTTTGCAAATGTTGATTTCCAGTAGCTCGTCACGATAACACCGCGATGAGGTGAAGGAAAATTCTCAAGAGTTGAATTCCAGTAGCTCATCGCGATAGGACCGCGTCGCGGTAAGGGGTAATTCTCGAAGTGTCACAATCTAGTAGCTCATCACGATAAGGCCGCGCCGCGGTGCTGAACGCGCAAAAATAGCGCCTCGTCGCGGTGAGATGCAGAAATCGAGAATTAAAACCCAGCTATAAAAGGTACAAATCAAGTCAATTGGCAACACTTTAGAACGTGAGCAACGGCAGAAAAACAAGAAAATCTCTCTTTTAGAGTTCTTTGAACTTCTTTATTTCACGATTTCTACTTGGTATGATTAATTATTTGTTTTTAATGTTGAATCCAACCATGAGTGGCTACACACCCTTGTTCTGGGGTTGAGGCCAAGAACATGATTACACTTTGATATTATTTATCGTAGTTTCTTGTTGGATTATCGTATGGGGTGTTCTTAATTTCTTGTGCTTACTATTTTGATGAGTGGACGCCATTAGAATAAACCTATATTCCTATGTGAATCCGGGAGGAGAATCATGGGATAGAATGAAGAGATTAAGGAGCGACAAACTCAAAATCGAAAAAATATATCGGGAGCTAATTATGTATCTCGACAAACTCAAAATCGAAAAAAATGTATCGGGAGCTAATTTACAAAGGAAAAAATATATCTTCGTTGGATGTATCGGGAGCTAATTATGTTGAGATGGAACTAAGACAGATCCAAAATCGAAATTTTCAGTAATTATACAAAGTATATAGATTTTCTGTAGTTAAGCTCAAAACTATAATTTATGTTGGTTACCAAAAAAAAACATTAAAATCAAATGGAATTAGAAAAATGACCAAGAGTAGAAGAATGAATTAGATGGGTCTTAGTAGGTTAGAGGATTGATGAGCCCATAGTAAACATAAACCTTAACTTACCATATTTACAAAAATCCACACCCCTACAAAGTAATTACAAAAATCTCATTTAATTATGTATATTTATCGGATGCATCGAGAGTTAATTATGTATCTCGACAGACACAAAATTAAAAAAAAAATGTATCTGAAGCTAATTTATAAAGGAAAAAATGTATATATATTGGGAGCTAATTATGTATCTCGACAAACTTAAAATCAAATGAAATTAGAAAAATAACCAAGAGTAGAAGAATGAATTACTTGAAGATGGGTCTTAGAAGGTCAGAGGATTGATGAGCCCAAAGTTGCGGGTCATCGGAAACGGAATCATTACTGCTACAACTGCTACTACGTTCTTCTGCCGGCGAGGGATCCGGAAAGCCCAATGGACATGTTTGATGGATCTGGGCCTGGTGAAGGGCCAGCCCAAATAATGCACCCGCTGCATATTTGTGTGTTGGGGTTAACATTGAAGATGACATGGTGAATTTTGATGGGATTATTGGTATTGATTGATTAATTTTGTTTAAGTTTCTTTGAGTTTTAAGAAGATTGGTGTTTTTGTTTTAGTTATTTTGGTTTTCATGCGGTGGAATTGTTTATTGTCGAATTTAGATAAAAAGTTTTAGAGGATTGTTACGTATTATCATACTAGTTTTATAACACTCGTGCTAAGCTCGCACCCAAACTCAAGTGGATTGAAATTTTATGTAATAATAGAATTTCAAATAATATAAAATAATTATAATTCAAAAAGATCATAAAAATTAAAAAATATTAGCATTTTTATAAACTAGTTTAGGTGTACGCGTCTCGCGCGTGTACCTCACTATAATGAATTTAAATGCTACACTAAATACGATATTTATTCAAATAGTAAGAGAATTTATTTAATTAGATATATAGCAGTTCTAAATGTTAAAGATACAAATGAGTTAGGTGTAAAATATATTGACAACCCCTTAAATTACGGTTGGTGTTTTAGAAAAAAAAAATAATCATAATATTTTATATGACTCAAAATTTTGATCATTAATTGTCTATATCATCATAATCATCATTCATCTTCAAGATACCTACAAAATTGGAAAAAAGAAAACTACGAAATCAATGCATCTAAGTAAATTAAATATTACAAAATTATATTTCTTTGACGTATCTTGGAGACAAAAAAAAAAGAAGAAAATTCAAATCAAATAATAAAGAATCATTTGAGAACAAAAATAAATATATCTTGTTCCATATGTTCATATTAGATATTATTGTATTTTTCTAAAAGAATTCTCAATTTATAGAAGTTCAAAACTTTTTTCTTCAATAAAGAAATTATATAAATATGATTGATTTTTACTTTTTTCATTAATTATTTATCAATAATAGAATATTTTAAATTCCAAATAAACTAAACTAACACAAATAAGAGTGATTTTCTTTAGCCCTTTTTAGTTTTTGATAGACTTT
The DNA here is from genome assembly GCF_002878395.1 of Capsicum annuum. Lineage (NCBI taxonomy): Eukaryota > Viridiplantae > Streptophyta > Magnoliopsida > Solanales > Solanaceae > Capsicum > Capsicum annuum. Next base: position 18,105,775 of record NC_061114.1, on the reverse strand, counting down.
TGCTTTTCCTTTATTTAATACAAAATAGAGTTCATGTTTTTTAAAATATATATATATATATATATATATACACGTAGTCCTAAAAAAAAAGGGGGAAAAGAATCCGATTTTAGTTGGGTTTGCAGTCCTAAAATTAATTAAATAGTATTAGGTAAATAGTAAAAGGACGCTTTTGTCTAAAGGACAATCTTTTAATGAAGGGCAAAAAGTTCAAATCACTTTTCTAAGGTTCTTCACACTTTTAATATATTATAGATTTATGAGCATACAATTTCTAACCACGTTAAATAAAACCTCATATAAAATATTAATTCTGTTAAGACTATTTTAATACTTTAAAGTAATTAATAATCAATTTTGATTAAAAAATAACAAAAGCTAGTCAAAATTAAAGCTTTTAGGTCTTGTTGTCAAGTAACTATTATCAAAATCTTGTATAAATAATATCATTTAAAGATGATTCATAAAGCATGAAGTAAAAGTAAAAAAAAATAATTATTAAATATTTGATGTTTATATTTTGTAATTGATTTGATTAAATAATATGCAAATATGAGAAACAAAACATTATAACGAAAGCTCTAAGGGTGATTTACAGATTAGTTAAACAACAGAAGAATTTGAATAGTTCTCTTAATTGAGAGTTTAAATTTTCATTTTATTGGTAAATATTTAATTTTCTACTTTGTAATCTCCTCCTTAATTCTCCTTTCTCTACTCCTAATTATTTTTTACAAAAAAAAATAAAATAATAATAGTTAAACAATAGAAATTACAAGAAAAAACTAAATAATAGTTTCTCATTTCATGACATATGCCCAAGTGTAAATGTCCATATGGCAAGAAAAAGGATAAAATTACTTTATCTTTATCATCTAATGTGTCACAATTTTAGAGGATTAAAAATTAATTAAAGTTACTATAATAGCCTTGTCAGGACTACCAAAAATTGATATTCTCTCTTATATATATACTACTAGTTATCTGTGGCCCGTGCTAAGCTCGAGCCTAAATTCTAAATATAAAAATAATGATATTTTAATTTAAAATTTTAATTTATATTATATTCTTTTTATTCATAATTAATAAAACGTAACGACACGTCAAAATGAATTGTTCATAAAATTTCACTATTACTAAATTTTGCCAAAAATTTATAATGAACAAAAATTATAAAGAGTAATCTAATTGGCTTTCTTATTCATAGTTATATTATTTTTTGTTTTTGATATACTCCTCCTAAAATCATTTTCATCTATAAATAAGAAGTAATCTTCATTAGGTTGCATTAATAAATAGTACTATCAATTTAATATAAGGTTTTGGTTAAGTAATCTTCATTACGTTGCCATAATAAATGGTAAAATGGCTCGATGGACTCTTGTACTATGTTCGTTTTGTAATGTGGATACTCGTACTTACATGTTTGTCATCTGGACCCTTGAACCCATTGAAAAGCAACATTTTAAATACTATTTCGGTGTGTATAACACAACCGCTCTACGCCAGCTTCCACGCTATTTTTAAGTATAAAATTTATTAAATATTAAAATAAATAAATAAAAGAACCCCCCCCCCCCCCCCTCCCTTTTGTTCCTCTCTCTTCCCCATTTTTTTTCCTGTTCCCCGTCTTTCTCTATTTCTTATTTTTCTCCCTTCTCTTCTCCTTCTTCTTTTCCTTCATCATCTTCATATTCTTATTTTTTTGGCTCTTTGGAAAAATTGAGAAGTGAGGATCGAAGAATCTGAGAAGTATTTTTTTTATTTAAAATTCAAAAAAAATTGAAGAGAGTCGATTTTTAATTTGAATCGTATAATCAAAGCCTTGAAGAATTTGAGTACCAATTTTGTGTATACTTAGACTGTAATTTTGTGTTTTTGTTTTTTTTGGTTGTTCAAGAATTGAAGAAGATTGAATCTTGCACTTTGTAAATGGTGGGTTTTGTACATTTCTAGTAATTTTACCTTTTTGGGGTGTTTCTGTTTTGTTTGGTTGTTATTGCAGCAGAAACATATAAAAATTTAAGGTTGTATTTAGCTTAGGAATAATACCCACAAAAATACCTGAAGTTTGACAGGATTACCAGTTAAGCATACTGAACTTTGCGGCGGTCCTATTACCCCCCAGACTTTTTTTCCAAATTTTAATAGCATATATCTGCTACTTGGCACACTGCGTGTGATTCACGCGCATTGAGAGCGTGAACAGTGTTAAAAACGTTTTAAACTCATTTTTTTTGCCAAACAACCCCTTAATTTTATAATTATTTAAAGTTTTATATTTTTATTTATTTTTTCATTCTTCTTTCTTCTTTCTTCTTTCTTTCTTTTCTTCAACAATGGTTGCTCCATTGTTGAATTGAAATTTAATGGAACTCAATGGTTATAATTTAATGGAACTCGCTAATTGAAACTCAATGGATGATTCGGAAGATTCAAACTCGGAAAATAGCTAATTTAATTTAGAGTTTCATTAATGGAAATTGAATCTTCCGAGTTCCATTAACGGAGGATTGAATAGCTTCATACATGAAATTAAATTTTTTGAATCTTTCGAGTTTCATTAATGAATTTTTCGAATCTTCCGAGTTCTATTAATGGAAATTGAATCATGAAATTAAATTTTTTGAATCTTTCGAGTTCCATTAATGAATTTTTCGAATCTTCCGAGTTTCATTAATGGAAATTGAATCTTCCATTGAGTTTTCAATTAGCGAGTTCCATTCAATTAGCGAGTTTCATTGAATCTTCCATTAATGGAACTCGCTAATTGAATCTTCCGAGTTTCAATGGAAAATTAATTGAAGATTCCATTCAATTATTTGAAAAAACTTTTTTCATAAACTCAATGGAATCATTTGGAATATTTAATATGGTTGTAATTGTGAAAAATATTGAAAAGTGATAAAATGGAGAAGAAACGGTGCGTGTACCACACTTTCCACCGAAAAAACTGGGTATACGTTTTGAGGGGGGATTAATTCCACTTTAAAAAAGTCCGGGGGGGAATTAATTCCAATTAAAAAAGTATAGGGGGTAATAGGACCCCCGCAAAGTTCAATATGCTCCACTGGAAATTTGGTTAAACTTCAGGTATTTTCGTGGGTACTATCCCTTTAGCTTATATTTGAAACTTAAGGTTGTATTTGGCTATTCAAGAACTGAAAAAAGATTGAATCTTACACTTGGTGGGTGGTGGGTTTTCTACTTTAAGATTGTATTGTTATGGCAACATATACAAATGAAAATTTAAGGTTATATTTTGATGGAAACAAATACATATGAAAATTTAAGTTTGTATATTAGCTCTTGTGTTGATATAGTATTGTTTTCAAGCAGTTGACGGCATGGGGAATTTTAGACGAAAACGAAAGGAATTTAAGTGAGGATGGTGGACGATGTGGGGATGTGGGAGTGTGGTGGGGGAAGGTGGTGGACGGCCGGGGGAGGGGGGATGGTGCTGGAATGGAGGTCGGAGTGGGTGGAGGGAGATTTTTTTCTTAATCTACTTTTTAAAAATATTTTAAATGTTATAAATACTTTTTAATTTAATCACGCGCCCAAAAAACGTGTGTTTACATGCATTTTGCCATGTCATCGAGTTAATGCCACATAAGCAAATAAGTGTTTAAAATATTATTTTTTAATGGGTTCAAGGGTCCAGATGACAAACATGTAAGTTGGAGTATCCACATTACAAAATGGACATAGTGCAATGATCTATCGAGCCATTTTGCCTTAATAAATAGTACCAATTTAATATAAAGTTTTGGTTATATAAAAATTTAACTGTCTTAAATTTGATTTTAAAATTTTCTACTCCTTCATCTCAATTTAAATATCTTATTATTTTTGTGTGTTCCAAAAAAGAGAGGTTTTTTCTGTATTTAGTAATTTTTTTTTCATTTGGGGTTGTTACCAAAAATAATAGCTCCAAATTCTTTGTCAATTTGCAAAACAAAAGAGAGTTGATTAAAAAATTTCTATTTTACCCTTACAATTGAAATTCTTTTTGAAGTGTATGCAAGCTTATAATTTTTTCAAAAGAAATTCGTAAAATTACTCTTCTTATTTATGATTACGTAAGAACATATGAAGAAGTTAGTGGACAACTTATATGGGATAAGAGTACATCTTTAATTTAAAATTATTAAATTTAAAAACCTTAATTGAAATGGAATAATGTCAAAGACCCAAAATACACCCATCATAAAGATTCAAGTAAAAAATAAACTTAAAAGAAAAAGAATTGAGTGTCAGAAAAATAAGAAAAAGACAAAAAAAAATTGTAAAAATAAAATAGAAAAGATAAAAGAAAGAATCAAATGGAGCAACATGAAAGGATAAAAAGTTTTGTAAGGACTACCAAAAATATTTTATTATCCCTTATATATAAGTATAATATAAATATCATAGTATATTGTAATTAAGAGTAAATAAAGAAAATCAATATACCAACTTTTGATATTTTATTGGAATTAAAATTAACTGAAGTTAAGAGTTGAGTTTTCATCTTTAAATTTCAGCCAACAGACATAAAGAAAACGTCAAGTGATCTTTTTCATCTGTCCTAGTATTAGCCTTGATAAGTAGAGTTATTTAATATGTGATGTTAGTGGAAAATGGTAGATATTCGATGGATTCAATTGCGGTGCGTGAAAATTGACCCAAACAACACGTTATAAAAAAACATTAAAACCAAATAAAATATATAAAAAATGAGGAAAATTTGATGCGAGTCTTACGATGTTTGATGTAGAAAATAACATAATTAGTCCCTTATAGGTCTAAAAAAGTCTCTTAACTATATACGTATCAGTTTTAGTCCTTTAACTATTTAAAAACTTATCAAGTTTGGTGTAGACACGTAATTTTATCTCTCTTGAGAGTATATTCTTATCATTTTTGACGCATCTTATCATACACCCTCACCCATCTAATATTTCCCCCACAAGAATCTAAATAATCTAAATAACAAACTCACAATAAAAATAACAACCCCTGTAACTAATTTTGACACCTCACATCCATATCCCACCTCCTAGCACATACCCCCTACCCCTACCTAACCCCTTACCCCACTTCACCTCATAAATTTTCTTCCACTAACACCTACATATATAGACTCTCATACACGCTCACAGGGAATCACCCTGTATGTCTCTATTTTCCCTAATATACAATATACACACCACACTCTCTCAATGGACTGAAATTCACACACGCACACTCTACACAGAAACTCTATACACACCTGAGAGAGGAAAAAATAAGAGAGATCGAGATAATAGAAAATGTGGAATTAATCAGAAAAGTGGATTGAGTGAGGTGGAGAAACAGTAAAGAGAGACTCGTTATGGCGACCGGAGCTCCGACAGAGTAATCCCCACCTAAAATCGACCACCACCCACCATAAAACTAGTGATCAATTAACCCGCCGCCACCACTGTTACTATTCCAATGGAGGAGACCCACAAAAAATGCATCAACCAACGAGTTCCGATCAAACCCACCCCAAATAAGCCCTTCCCCGTCATCAAACCCACCGGAAAATACCACCCACAAATCTCTCGTCACCTCACCATATTTTATTTGAGAAAATAGACTCAAAATCAAATCGACGTTCGGATTCCTTTTGGTTAGATTTGGAGATTGGTGTTTCAATTTGATTGAATTCTTATGGGCTATCGTTTCAAATTAGATTGTGGGAAATTTCTGTGAGAATTTGGATTTACGAGTTGGGATTTGATCTTCCAGGTCGAGGCTGCTACAGAAAGTTAATCCAAGGTTCCAAATCCGCGAAGCTCCTCCGTTTAATTAAATAAAAGCGACATTAAGGTCCATTCTTCATCTTATTCTTGATTAATTTTTAATTGTGTGATACTTTGTGTGGTAAATTCATGGTGTGTGGCTCTTATTTTTGTTGATTTGGATATGTTTGGTTCATTGTATTGATTGTTTGAATTGAATAGTTGAATGATTTAAACTCAATTGGAAATAAGTGGGACAAGATTGAAAGTTGATAAAGTGAATATTGTTGTTTTGATTTATTGATGTCGTTGATTGTGATAGTGCCATGATAGGTCGAGCTGGGTAGGCAAACAGTAGAGTCAGGTAGGCAAATTTAGAACTTGTGGATTGTGGCATGTTCGAAATATTTGTTGAATGGTTTTGTTTACCGCATTTGGATCAATTGTATTCATTTGCCGAGGAATGCCCCAAAGTATCATGTACACAAATGTGGTTCGTGATCAAGGCCCGAGGCATCAGGTGAAGCATAGTTTAGGATAGTTAGGATAGCCTAGATTTTTTTTTTAGCATTTTATTTTTTGGTTTGTATTAAATTGGACTGGACACTATTTTTGGACTTGTTTTGGTTTGGTTTGTTTGTTTATTTGTTTTTGTGTTTTGTTAGTTTATACATTCATAGTGTCGTACTAGCTGATATACTCCATGAAGCAACCGTAGTCGAACCACGAGATCAAGGGGTGTCTAACTCCTTCCCCTAGATCAATAGAATTCCTTCGCTGGAATCTCTGTTCGTGGATCCGTTTTTAGAGTCAAACTGCTTTGTAAAAGAATTTCCAAAAGTGACTTGGCACACCGAATTTATGCCAAGTGGTGACTCTGAGTTTAAATGTAAATAATCCTTTTTGAAATAAATTTTCTTTTTTGTCACTTAATAATAAAAACCCTTTCAAACCTTAAACCAATTCTTGTGACTCTACTTGGGAGTTTTCAAAATTCAAGTTAATTTTTTGAGTTGTATCGGCTCAGTTTGACACTATAGGTGTATAGACATTTTATTTGTGTTAGTGTTTGTGTCATTATTTTATCATTGTTGAGTGTATATGTGCTACGTGTTTACAGTTTTTCTCTTATCTGTTACCGTTTTATATCTGGCATCATGTGCATTACCCCGAGTCATTCTCTTTGCAATAAGTCCCGTAGTACACTTCGTATACACGAACACTAGTTGAGTCACCCTTATTTTAAAAGGGAGAGCCATTGGATGTATGGAGTAGGTGGAAAGCAATCTCAACCACTATCGACCATATGCGCCCTCAAACAGCCTTGTTAGTGGATCCCAGCCTAGGTCAGCCTTTAGGTCATGCTTATCTGCATCATATTGAGATCTAGTGGGACTAACTTGGTCCTTTGTAGGAGACTCACCCCTAAAGCATTCCTACGTGCTAATTGTTGTATTTTTTAAGGTAATATGGTCTTTGAACGTACTGATTTGGGGGAAGCATATGCTAGAATTAAAAGAAAGTGTGTTGACAAAAAAAAAGGAAAAAAGGAGAAAAGTGAGTCAGAAAAAAAGGAGTTCCGCAGTTTTTTTAGTGTTTTTTATGGATTTTGTTTTTTCATAATTCAAAAATTCAAAAAGATCTTTTTACCTTTTGCAATCATTTTCTCAAAAAGCAAAAACATCAAAAAGATTTTCCCTTTTGTTTCTTTAGTAAGCATTCACAATTCGAAAACTCCAAAAAAGATTTTTTTTCAGTAGGATTTTTTATAAAAGGAAAATTTAAAAAAAGAAAGATGGTAGAAGTTTTGTATATTTCATATAATGAAAATACCAAAAAGATTTTCTTTCATAGTTGTTGGTGTCATTTTTATGTGAAGTGTCAAATTGAAAACTCAAAAAAAGATTTTATTGGCATTTTTATCGTCAGTCTTGGTCGTGTTTCTCAAGTCAAGGTCTAGTTTGTCCTTAATTGTCAAATCTGGACGAATTATGCACACCTGGTTCTCCTATTTTCGGAGTGAGATACGTAGGCAGCCCTTCCAGGGTTCAGTGATCTTATTTAAAAAATCCAAAAAGATTTTCTTTATTCTTCATTAAGCGTCGGTGTTTTATATACATCTTTAAAAGAAAACTGCAAAAAAAAATTCCTTTAATAGGTTTAAGTTTCATTTTCGTATAAAATTCAAAATCTAAAACTTAAAAAGATTCTTCTTTGGTAATCATAGGTTTCATTTTGTATAAGGATGTTAAAGCTGAAAAATTAAAAAAGATTTTCATAAATTCTTTTGACAATTTGTTATTTTCTTTTCTTCTCAAAGTTTCAAAAAAAGGGAGAAGAAAAATAAAGATATTTGATCCATCGTTTTGTGTCCAAACATCACAAACTACGCACACCTGATTCTCCTCTCTCGAGGGTGAGATACGTAGGTGCCCTTCTTAGGTTCGGTGATCTTTTTAAAAGGAAAAAGAGGTTTTTGAAAAAGTCTTGAACTCTAACACATTGGTTATCTCTTGTTCAGTTAGTTTAAGGTGGTTGATTTGTGGCATTCTGGCTGGTCCTCCACATTATACCAAATCCAATGGAGTGTTAGCTGTGTTCAACAAGGATATAGAGAGTGACATCATGAATCAGACAAAGAGTCAGGAAAATAAGAATTTAAAGCAAGAGATTTTGAGACTAAGGCAACAAATAACAGAAATGCACCGAACTTGGGCCAGTAGGTTGCCTCCTCCTCCATTTCCCGCTATTGACCATGCAAATCCCTTGAGTTTTCCAGCACAATTAGAAAGTCAGTTTCTTACTATTGTTGATGTACCGTAGCATGCCTCAGAATCTATTCCATGTCAAATGCATCCCAATACTTCCACCACTCTTTTTTAGCTCCTCAGTATAAGCCAACCACATTCAAGCATCATATACCGTATGTGCTTTTGTTGCTAAACCTTTTACTGAGGCCCCCACTTTGGCTATTAACCCAATGATTGTGCTTCCCCAATCTGCTAAAGAGCAAGAGAAAATGGCTGGCAAAATAAAGAGTGCAAAAAGGGTTATGAAAAATTCTCTAGGACTTGCAAATTATGAAAATGTTTCATATAAGGACTGGGGTATGTCTTCAAGTGTTAACCTCTCTCCTAGCTCTGAGGTATCAAAATTGAGGAACATGATGGGTACGGGGATTCTATAAAACACTTGGGACGATATTACCATCAGTTGAGGGGGACTGAAGGGAAGAAGAAGAAAAACGTATCTATCATCATTTCAGGGGAAAACAGAGCTCAAGAGGTTCAACTTAGCAATATTATCAGTCTCAATTCCGAGCTTACACATCAAATCCACATTCTCACTGATGTTCCAACTTTTGATAGAATATTTTACATCCTTTTCAAGGAATAATTTTATGTTTTCAAGCAACTGTTGTTGTATTTAATACTGGATTTTAGTGTTTTCAGGTTAAGGAGTTAGCTGGAGAAGAAACTTGGAAAAATAGCAGAAAAGGGCCACGACGATCAAACTGGCGGACCGTCAGCCATGCAACGGATCGCCAGAGTGGTCGTCAAAGTTAAATAGAAGAAAATAAATGTATAACCTCTATGATGGTCCAAGTGGTAGACCGTCAACCATCCGACGGATTGCCAACTTGGCCGTCAGGACAAAACAGAACATGGCTTCTTAGAGGATCAAGAGATGGCACGCGTGACGGGCCGCGGGACCAGCGGTGGACCGCCGACATAACCGGCATCCCTTATCCAGAACTGGCATTTGGGGACTCTCAATGATGGTCCACTCGACGGATCATCAGTCTACCGACGGGCCGTCGATGTGACCGTCAACTTGGACGCGGCTTATCCTGAGTTTAAATTTTAAATATTCTGCACCTGAGAACATATAAATACCTAGTTTAGGTTTTATTTAGGTATTTTTTATCAATTTTTTCCATCTTGGAACATTATTGTATGTAGTATGTCTGAGATTCAAGCTAGAATCGTGGATCTAAACATTTTATGCCTATTCTCTTCTGAAGATTCAAGAACAAATCTTGGGATTTTTGTAAGTAATTTTTGAATTTATTTATGAGAAACATAATAACTTCTTCTTCTTCTTCTTATATTGAGATGTGTGGTTAAGCTCGCATAACTAGGGTTATGGGAGCCTTGATGTGAACAACTGTTTGGGGTTGTAAGAATATTTGATTTCCATGGTTAACTGAAGTTGTATAAAACCTTATTCACAATAATGACCTTTCTTGGTTGAAAACTTGATGGGTGAGCCTAAGAACATCACTTGTTCGAATAGAAAAGTGCTTGATAGGAAAAGAAGAAGTTTACATGGGATCTAAGGGCTTTAACCTTTGGTTTAAGAGTTGATGCATTAACGGGATCAGCCCATATGAGAGAATAATTGAATAAATTAACGTATTATGTAAGTTCGAGAGAATTGAAGGATAATCTACCCATTTAGGTTGAGAGACAAATTGGTAAATTATAGGATTCAATAACTCTTGCAATTGAAGTGATTAGTTGGAAATTAAAAATAATTCACAACTCTAGCTGTTTGAACATCTTGGTGACCATAACTCTAGTTTGTCTACTCTCATTCAATTATTATTTGCATTAAGAATCATTGACTGGAACACTATTTGTTACAAATAACGAGGTAAAATTTATAAATGAACCCTCTCTTTTATTCGGAGCATTTGATCAACAGTCTAGTAATAACCACAATACTTAGTGAACACAGTATTCCCTGTGGGATTCAACCCCAACCTAGTTGGGTTATATATTTGACAACGACCCCTTACTCTCTCATAAGAGAGGTGTAATTTGTGCGTATCAAATTTTAGCGCCGTTGCCGAGAAATATGGTTGTCAATTAAGTTTATGATTGTTAATTGACCTTTGGTCAAGTTTCCCAAATTTTACTTTTATTTGTTGTTTTTGGTTCATTACAGGTTCATTGTTCTTTATGCTGCACACCAGAAGTTTAGGAGAATCGCTATTACCCTTTAACCCTGAACCGCATCTAATTGGTAGAATGGAAGAACAACAAGAAGCTGATAGACTAGCCGACTTGGCTAGAGCACAAACTAATCGACAAAATGACGGTCAAACAGCTCGTGACCCTAATCCTGATGATCAGGATTTAGGGGATGATAATCTGATCAACCCAGCAAACAGGAGGCGTACAGAGAATGTAGAGGTGCTTGCAAACAGAAATCGGGCAGCTAGAGGGAGAGCAAACCGCCAACCTGCTATGCAATTTGATCTTGAGGAGGAGGATATCTTGGACAAAGCTGGTGCTACAAGAATAATTATTCCACCTCCACTGGCACCTGGGGTGAAGTTTAACAAAACCAGTACCATGATACAACTGTTTAATCTTAAGGGGTTGTTTAGAGGACTTCCAGGAGATGACCCAAATATGCACTTGGTAAATTTTATCAATATTTGCAAGTCCTTTGATAACCCTGGTATTGGCCAAAATACAATTCATTTTCGGTTGTTCCCGCTGTCTCTATCTGGGGAGAAAACAATATGGTTGAATGAGTTGGACCCCGATTCTATAACAAACTGAAGGCAATTGAAAGAAGCTTTCCTAGAAAGGTTCTTTCCACCCTCCTGGATGTTACAGTTGAGGGATGAAATCTGCAACTTCAGACAATTACCAAGTGAGGCACTACATGAAACTTAGATGTGATTTAAGAAAAAGTTGACACAGTGCACCAACCACAAGATGACTGATAAGAATTTAATGGAGACTTTCCATAGAGCCTTGAACTCTATAACCAAACCAACAGTTGACAATGCAATAGGAGGTGCATTTAAGGAGCTTATATTCAATATGGCTGTAGATATGTTGGAGTGGTTGACTAAGACAAGTAGAGCTTGGCACACCAAGGATTCTGTGGTAGTAAGACCTACTCTATATAGTGCTATGTTGACGGAGCAACTTCGAAAAGAGAAGAAGCGTGACTAAGATATGTCACACATGAAAATATAGATGGATCTGCTTACTAAACACTTATTATCTGGGAAGACTGAGAAGGTAAAAACTGTTGGGTCGCAAGGCATAGATAATTTTGATTAAGAGGGGGGCGAACTATCTAAATAATCAGGGGGTTTTCCAAGGCAATAACCAAGGGAATCAAGGTCGAGACTATTACAACAAGGCAGGTTACAAAGATAGGGACCAAGGGAGTTGGAAGAACAAAAATGATAGAAGTGGATTGTATGTACCTCCTGGAAATAGGAACAGTGCAGCTACCAGTTCAGGAAAGATGTCCATGAAGGACATGATGGAGAAACTATTAAAGAGTGTTGAGGCTACCAATATTGCGGTGACGACGATGAATAGTGACTTATCTTCCATGAGCTAGCTAGTAAATTCGCACTCAACTTCTATTAAGTAGTTGGAGTAGCAGATGAGACAACTCTCGACAATATTTAATCAGAGGAAGAGTGGTACCTTGCCTAGCGATACAATGTAGAACCCTCGGATCGATTGCTCCTATATGACAGTTGCCACTCGGAGTGGTAAAATATTACTTGGCCCTTTTGTGGGCAAGTCTGTGATCGATGATGTGATTGAATAAAAGGTAGAAGCTGATGAAACCCATCTAGTAGAGTCTGAGAAGCTGGATGGTAATGCGAGTACATCTAACCTTTAACAGGTTGATGAGTTAGAGAAAGAAAAAGAAAAAGAAAAGGGAGTAGTGGTTACCACTCTCCCAAAACCACCGCCTTCCTTTCCTCATAGATTGAAGAGAAAAACTGATAATACAAGGTTTAGCAAATTCATGGCGAGATTGAAGCAACTGATGGTGAATGTGCCTTTAGTAGAGGCATTAGAGTAGATTCCTGGGTATGCTAATTTCATGAAAGACCTGGTGACGAATAAGAGAGCAGTAAGCTATGAACTAGTGGATAACCTTCACCACTGTGGCGTTATTTCAACAAGGTCTTTGGTACAAAATAAAATGGACCCAGGAGCATTCACTATTCCTTGTACTATCGGGTCTCTTGATTTTGCTAAGGCCTTGTGTGATTTGGGAGTGAGTATTAACCTGATGTCATTTTCTGTTTATAAGAAGCTGGGTTTGGGGGATCCTACAACCACAAATATGCGACTAGTGATGGCGGACAGGTTGGTAAAATGGCAAGTGGGTATTTTGTATGATGTGATAGTGAGGGTGGCCAGCTTTATATTCCTTGCAGATTTTGTTATTCTGATCTTTATATTCCTTGCAGATTTTGTTATTCTGGATTGTGAGGTGGTCTTTGAGGTGCCCATAATCTTGGGTTGACCTTTCCTTGCAACTGAAAGTGTACTTATTGATTTGCGAGCTAATGAGCTCTTGTTTAGGCTTCATGATGAAGTAGTTTGGTTTGATGAGTGTCAATCTATGAAGCAACACAAGGAAATGAATGTGTTCTCTATTGTGGATGTTTATTACGAGGATGAGCAAGAAGTCCCAATAGAGGAGAAATTTGTTGTCGACCCGTTGGCTGCAGTCTTGATGAATTTCAATAGAAAAGGCATTGAAGAGTATGAGCAGATTGTGTTTGCCTTGACTAGAATTGGATCATATTCTTATGCTCCCATGAAGCTGGGTCTAGATCTTAAAAATCGAACAACTCCACCGGCTAAGCCATCTATTAAAGAGCCACCGGTGTTGGAGTTGAAGAAATTGCCAGGCCATCTGCGGTATGTGTTTCTAGGTAGTAAAAACACTTTACCTGTGATTATTGCAGCAGATATAGGTGAGTAGCAAGTGGAGGCACTTATATCAGTACTCCGGAGGTACAAAAGGGCAATACGCTGGACTATTGCGTATATTATTGGCATTCCTCCGGGTATTTGCACCTATAAGATTCATCTTGAAGAGGATTGAACACCAACCATTGAGCATCAACATAGTCTTAACCCACTTGTGCAAGAGGTGGTTAAGAAGGAGATCATCAAATAGCTTGACGTAGGAGTTGTATATCCTATTTCTGATAGTAAGTGGATAAGCCCTGTCCAATGTGTGCCCAAGAAAGGAGGCATGACCGTTATAGCAAACAAGAAAAATAAGTTGAATCTGCTCAGACCTGTGACTGGGTGAAGAATTTGTATAGACTATCGTACGATTAATTTGTGGACTTTGAAGGACCACTTCCCAATGTCTTTTATGGATCATATGCTTGATCAGTTGGCGGGAAGAGGTTGGTATTATTTCCTAGATGGGTATTCCGACTATAACCAGATTTCTATAACCCCAGAAGATCAGGAAGAGACGACATTCACTTGCCCATATGGTACTTTTACTTCAAGTGGATGTCGTTTGGTCTGTGTAATGCACCCGCTACCTTTCAACGGTGCATGATGTCTATCTTTTTTGATATGGTTGAAGACACCTTGGATGTGTTTATAGATGACTTCTCAGCGGTAGGTGATTCTTTTGAGCTTTGTTTGGTGAATCTGAGTAGAGCCTTGCAGCGATACAAGGAATTTAATCTTGTGCTTAATTGGGAGAAATGACACTTCATGGTGAAGGAGGGCATTGTGCTTGGTCACAAAAGTTCAGCCACGGGGATTGAGGACGACCGAGCTAAGTTCGAGGTTATTGGGAAGCTACCACCTCCCATTTTAGTAAAGGAAGTGCGTAGTTTCCTTGGTCATGCGGGCTTCCATCGGCGATTAATAAAAGACTTCTAAAAAATTGCATACCCACTTTGCAAACTTTTGGAGAAAAAGGCCAAGTTTATATTTGATGACAATTTCTTGAAGGCATTTGAATGCCTTAAAGGGAAATTAGTTGATGCCCCTATTATTGTTTCTCTAGATTGGTCAAAGCCGTTTGAGATTATGTGAGATGTAGACGGAGTGGCTCCTGGGTCTGTATTGGCCAAAAGAGGGGTAAGCTGTTTCATCCCATTTATTATGCAAGCAATGCCTTAAATAGAGCTCAGAAGAACTACATTGTTACTGAACAGGAACTCCTTGCAGTTGTCTATGCCTTTGAGAAGTTTTTGGCTTACCTATTGGGAATCAAGGTGGTGCTTCACACAGACCACTCCACCTTGAGATATTTGATGGCCAAGAAGGACGCTAAGCCGAGATTAATCAGATGGGTATTGCTTCTCCAAGAATTTGACTTTGAGGTCAAAAATTGGAAAGAATGCGATAATTAAGTCGTGGACCTCTTGTCTAGACTGGAGGAAGGTCAACCACTCAAGAATGAGATAGAAATTGATGATGCATTTCTAGTTGAGGAAATCTTGGTTGCTGTGTTAGAAAGAGTGCCTTGGTATGTAGACTTTGCAAACTATATGGTGAGCGAGGTTATTTTGGAGAACCTTTCCTTTCACCAAAGAAAGAAATTTCTTCATGATGTTACACACTACTTTTGGGACGAGCCATATTTATTTTCGTATTGTGCAGATAATATTATAAGGAGGTGTATTCCAGAAGTGGACATGCTGAATATTTTGGAAGCTTGTCATGCTTCTCCGGTTGGGGGTCACCATACAGGTGACCGGACTACTATGAAAGTATTGTAGAGTGGCTACTATTGGCCGACCTTATTCAAAGATGCTTATGAGTTTGTACGGAGATGTGACCAATGCCAAAGACAAGGGTCAATCTCAAAGCACCATGAGATGTCTTTGACCAAAATGATGGAAGTGAAGTTGTTTGATGTCTGGGGCATCGACTTCATGGGACCCTTTGTGAGCTCATATGGGTTGAAATACATTCTGGTTAGCGTTGATTATGCATCTAAATGGGTTAAGGCTGTTGCCTTGGTCGATAATGAATGGAAGAGAGTTGTTGCATTCCTCAAAAGGAATATATTCTCTCATTTTGGGGTGCCACGCACCATCATAAGTGACGGTGGATCATATTTTTGCAACCAAGTGTTTAGGGCTGCCTTGGCGAAGTACGGTGTCAAGCAGCATAAGGTGGAAACTCCATACCACCCACAAACTAGTGGGCAAGTAAGGATTTTGAATAGAGAGATCAAAGCCATTCTTGCTAAAACGATGAATGCAAGTAGACAAGATTGGTCTAGAAAGCTTGACGATGACTTGTGGGCATATAGAACAACTTTCAAGACACTTATCGGCATATCACCGTACCAATTGGTCTATGGTAAGGCATGTCACTTGCCGATTGAATTGGAGTATAAGGCTTTGTGGGCACTTTGAAGGCTAAACTTGAACTGGAATGAGGCAGCAGAGTTGAGATTGGGTCAGGTGAATGAGATGGATGAGTTCCATTTAGGAGCGTATGAAAGTGCAGACCTATATAAGGAAAAGATGAAGAGGTACCATGACCGAAGGATTACAAAGTGAGACTTTCAGAAAGGTGACTGGGTACTCCTCTTCAACTCTAGATTGAACCTGTTTCCAGGTAAACTTGAATCAAAATGGTCTGGCCCATTCAAAGTTAAGCAAGTCTACTCATCTGGAGTATTTGAACTTGAAAATAAGGACAGAAGTGTCTTCAAGGTTAACGGGCAACGAGTGAAGTTGTATATCAGTCCAATGGACTTAATAAAGTGCATATATACCAACTATCTTGATGAAGTCTGAGTAATCGATATCACTGTGTCATGTCGCAATATTAAATCAGGTGTTAGTAGGAGGAAACCCACAAAGTATTACTGTAATCATAGTTAGAACTTATTTGTTGTTTTTGTGCAATCTGATGTGTTTGTGAAATGTGCAGGACTGGGAATGCAGAAGGATAAGAGTTTTACAGTTGATAAAGGGGTGACGGGAAAATTGACGGACCGTCACTAGGACCGTCAAGGCCATGATCAAAACATGACATTCTGGATAAGGCTTGATGGTCGAGTTGGTAGACCATCACTGGTGCAATGGACCGTCACTCCCTCTGTCAACCAGATGCTAAAATTCAAGATCACTGAAATAGATTAACGGGCAGGTCGATAAACCGTAGCATCACTGACGGACCGTCAGACCAACCGTTGCAGTAAACCAGGATTGATAATTTTCTGGTAAGCCATAAAAGTTAATCTGGCGGACCATCGAACATCCGACGGATCGCCAGGTGAACCGTCAGCTTAACCCTAGTTATGGGTTGGGTCGGGCTAATTTAAAGTTTATTTAAATTGCCTGTATCTGACCCAAATGTTTTTAAACCGATAAGAAGAGGCGGTTACATACGTTGCTAACTGTTCAAGTCCTAAAAATCTTCAACTTCCTCTGTATTCAAAGTATCTGGGGCCAGTTATTCCCTCTTAGGACTCCTTTTCTTCTTTTTCTCCCCTATTTAAACAACACATTCCCCCTCTTTTTCTTATCACAACAAAAGCTATCAATCACTGACAAAGGCCTCAAGTTGTCTTTATTTTCTAAAGTTGCAAGTGAGTAGAGTGAAGTTACTGCAACATCAAGGTATGATCACAACCTTATTCATCTTCTTTGAGTTGCTAATTATCGAGTGAGTAAGTTCTTGGTTATTAAAGAGAAAATTCCTTCTTGCTTGTGCTTAGTTTTGATTTTAATTTTAAAAGTCGAACCATATTATGCACTGATACGGGTGAAGTCTGAGTAACCCACATATTGAAAGTGGGAAAAGTCTAACTGAACACTATGTTCATGCCAATTAGTGTTAAAATTTGTGGTTGCACACCAGGTGTTCGACAAAATGTCGAATTAAAGTCTAAAACTGAAAAATAGTTGTGACGATCACCTTGATGGATCGTCAGACTTGCTACGGACCACCAAGTGAACCGTCGTAAAGATGCCAACCATGAGGTTCACTAGATAAGCTGTGACGGATGACTTGGCAGACCATCTGGTCAATCGTCGTAAGATTCTGAAAAACATGGCACACTAGTTAAGGCCTGA
The DNA here is from genome assembly GCF_002878395.1 of Capsicum annuum. Lineage (NCBI taxonomy): Eukaryota > Viridiplantae > Streptophyta > Magnoliopsida > Solanales > Solanaceae > Capsicum > Capsicum annuum. The sequence continues at coordinate 18,088,168 of NC_061114.1, read as the reverse complement.
CGGTGAGTTTGGCGGACCATCGATGTCTCGACGGACCGTTAGACCTACTGTCAAGCTGTATTTTCACTATTTTCAATCTGTTTTAACCTGAAAACAAGTTGTTTGTTCCTTTTTTAGGCATTATGGCATGCAAACTCCCTTTGACCAGAGGTGGTGGTAGAGCACGAGGAAGAAGCAAACAGGCAAGGAGTGAGGAGACACTTGCCATCAACACTCAACAACGAGTCAGAACAATCCCCATACTCTCCCAATCTAAAAAGGAGAGTGAGAGCAGCACTAGTAGTACCAGTTCGAGCCCATATGAGGAAGGGGTCAACAGATCTAACCCCAACCCCGTTGAGGTAAAAGCATACCATGCTGAAGTAGAGATCGAGGAGGAAAATTTGGTTGAGAGCAAAGATCCTCAAATGAGGGAGGCACTCAGGTAACAGATTGAGGGATCAAAGGACAAGTTCCTTGATGGGCTGGAACCGACGGTGAGTAGGCTAATCAAAAGGCCAATCTCTGAAGAGTACCAAATAGAGACTAGTGAGTTGCACGAATATCCAAAACTGAAGCGATGATTCAATGAGTATGAGTTGGCCTGGATGATCAAGCCACTTGGTTCTTATCAACCGAATCTGGTGAAGGAGTTTTTCGCCAACTATTTGGATCTAATAGAGAAGGATTGTCCCAACGGAACGAAGATCTCAGACTTGCCAAATAGGGAATCAGTCTCAGTGAGAGGAGTTAACATTGATATATCGGCTCGAACAATCAACAGGATGTTGTTTGGGCCCGACTATGAGGCACCAGTTGCAGTTCCTGATCTTGATATCGTCTGACTTCGGCATCGACTCAAAGGCTGTGGTTGTCTGGGTTACTGACTGATGATACCAACCCCGCCTGGGCAACTAACCCCCGAGAACGCATTGCTAAGTTCTCTCTTAGATTTTGAGCTAAATTCTGGTGGGCCATTGTTCGGTTAAGGTTGATACCAACAGAAGGGGATGCTAATTTAGATAGCCACAGGGCTGTGTTGGTGGCTAGTTTGATTGCAGGGCTGAAGATTAATTTCGGCCAAATTATTGCTGATGAAATATTCGTGAGGGTACACAAAGTGACAAGTGCACTACCGTTCTCGTGTCTAATCATGGAGCTATGTAGGCAAGCTAATGTGCCTCTGATTCGGGGAGTTGATAATGAAGATCGGGATACAGATAAGCAAGATATTGAGAAGTCAAAAGATGACTCAAAGTTTGAGATACGACTCACCAAAACTCCAGCCTACCAGACACAGTCAGCGCCAGCCCCCAATACTTCTAAAATTCATTCAGGTATCCCTTTGCCTATCACTACTTATGTGCCGCCCAGTACATCTGCAGGATTAGAGTCTATGCACCAATGGGTGGGACAGATTATTCGGAGTACAGGTTAAGGCAAGAAAATTTTGCCAAGTCAGTTTGGACGCATGAGTTTCGCAATTCAAGCCTTTTGTTGATCAAATTGTGGCAGAAGCAATCCGTCTATTTCAAAACATTCAGCTTAGGATGGATCACATGGAAAAGAGAATTAACAAAAGGCTGGATGCGATGTCCATTCCGGATCTTGTTAAGTTCATGCCAGAATTTAAACAAGAACGGGCGGACATAGCAGAGTTGAAGAGAGAGCAGTCATAATAGCCAGTCTTTGGCCCCATTTTGGTGATAAGCGATGAAGATGAAGGTATTGTTGACCTGATGGGGAAGCCATTGAACGACAAAGGCAAAAAGGTAGATGAAAGTACAGGTAAAAACACAGAAAAAAAAGCTGCCAGAAGGAGAAGAAGAGATGCAATGACACCGAAAGATAAAGATGTCAAACGGAAGGTTTGACCAGGCCCATTCAGCCCCCGGGCTATAGGGTCTCGGGTCCCGGGTTGGGCCAATTTTATTATTCGTCCCTGTTAACTCGGCTCGGCTCGGATAGTTTTTTTTTTTAATTTGGATTTTTGATCGTTGGGCCAAAGTAGTTGTTGGGCCCAACGACTAAATGGCTGTTTGAACCCAAAAAAGGCTACTTTGGCCTTTTTAATTAAAAAAAAATCATTTAAAATATTTTCTTAAACCCAAAAAAATTCCTATAAATACCCTACACTTTTAAATCATTTTCCACACAATTTTTATTCTCTCAAATCTCATTCTCTCTCAAATCTCAATTCTCAAATATTCTACATATTTCCTAAAGTGATCAATTTATTTTTTAAATTTTGCGATTACAAAGTACGAGTGAAAATTTTTAAAGCCGCAACTTTTGGATACTTTCAAAATTTGGTATTGTCGTTCCATCTCTTACTTTTAATTTTTAATTAGTGTATTAATTGTTGAATTTTTAATTTTATTATATTTGTGTATTTTGAATTTTTTTAGTTTGATTTATATTATGGATAAATTAAGAAACCTCGCCAGTAAAAGTGTCAAAATATTGTCCTGAAAGTGGTAGTGGTAGTAAAAAGTAAATTACTGGCGGTAGAGGTAGTTCAAGTAGTAGATATACCCATGAGCCTCCGGTTACACTTAGTCAACCTTTTGATGAAAAAGTAAGTGTAGGTGCTCACGATATGGATTATGTAGCAACTCAGAAAAATTACGGTATAGAAGAAGAAAATAAAGTAGATACGGTTGATTTAGATTAAGATGATGAAAATATTGGTGAGACACCCGCAGTAGAAAATGCTAACGTTAGATCTGAATCGGTTAATCGCCTTCCCCGTCCTCCCCATGCCCCAAGAGCTCGTAGAACAACTAGTATTGCATGATAATTTTTTACACGTATAGGAGATACTGAGGTGCAATGCAATATTTGTCAACAAGTATATAAGCATAAAAGTGGAGGCAAGCAAGGGAGTACGGGTACGTTAATGAGACATATAAATGATAATCACGAAAGAGAGTTATTTATTGCACGAGGTGGTGAGGCTGTTGGTGGGCCAGCACAAACTAGAATGGATCCAGCAACCGGTCAGGTAATTAAGAATTATAATAAATATAGAGACAGGGAAGAAATAGCAAAAATGGTAGTTGTGGGTTATTTGACTTTCAGTTTTCCTTCTTCGAATGCGTTTATTCATTATATTCAAGCAATTTATAATCCTATGTTTAATGGTATTCCTAGAAGTACTTGCTGGGCCGATATTTTTAGACTTCATTCATAATATGTTTTTTATTTATCTACATTGTTAAAAAATATTCAATGTAGAATGACTCTAACTTCTGATCTTGGTTGTACTGTTAATAAAAATAATTATTTAACCATTACTTGTCACTGGATATATAGTAATTATGTTATGCAAAAATGTATTCTTGCTTTTTTGTATGATGAAGATCGTAGACATACTGGAGAATTTATTGTTGATTCGATTAATAAAGTTGCAGAATTTTATGGTATTGAAAAAAAAGTCTTATGTATTGCTTTTGATAATGCTTCTAACAACAAGACTGCTATTACAAAGTTACAATCTAAGCTCTCTCCGCTGTTACCTGAAATATTTCATGTTAAGTGTGCTTGTCATATATATAATTTAATTGTAAGAGACGGTCTTGAATATTTTGAGCTTTATATTGAAAAAATCCGGCTTGTTGTTGGCTTTATTCATGGAAATAATTGAAGAAAAATAATTTGAGAATTTAAATTTAAATGTCAGAAAAATGGACTTAGACCGATATTGATGCCTGAAGAATGTGATACTAGATGGAATGTTACGTATGATTATTTAAAAACTTGTCATGCTTATAGAGTTCCTATTACACTAACTTTTAACCAACATTGTGGTTCATTTGTTGATTCGATTGAATGTATGCTACATGATTCTGATTGGGCTGTAATTGATGATCTTCTCAAGTTTTTTACAAAAATTTATATAGCTACTATTGAATTTTTCGGTGCTTATTATCCTACTGTTTGTAATATTTTAGCATATATAGCAGATATTTCTTCTTTGCTCAAAGAATATAAGAATAAAGAAGGTTACAAAGAAGCTATTGGTGCTATGTTTGCAAAATTTTAAAAATATTTTTTTTCGATTCCACCTATTTACTTGGTTGGTGCTATCTAAATTCGTGTATGAAATTTAATACTATGTGCCACTTTGGTACTCTTATTTATTCTAACTTAGAGATAAATACTAACAATGATTCTGATGATAAAGAACAAGAACAACCAGATTTGTATACGGCTATGAGTGATGCGAACATTTACATAGATAAATTATATAAACATTATGTTGATTTACTTGATTTAGCTGTACCGCCAAATATCACTCCAACTGTCGCTCCTCACCCTCCCGAGGAGCCATCATCTTCTAAAAGGTCGGCACATAGTGGTTTTCCTAATTATGTTTATGATTTAAATGTTAAGAACAGTTTTGAGGAGGGAACTTATACAACAACTTCTCGAAAAGAGCTTAAGTATTATCTTCAAATGCTGATAGAGGATCATAGACGACGGATCAACGCGTTGGATTGGTAGAAGAATAATGAAACACAATATCCTGTGCTTTTAAGATTAGCTAGAGATATGTTGAATATTTCAATGTCAACTGTTGTATCAGAGAGCGCTTTTAGTCAGGGACGACAATAGCTTGGAGACAACCGACACTCATTGGGAAGCAATGATATGAATGTTCTAGTTTGCCTTAGAGATTGGATTAGAGAGGAATGAAGAAATCAAGGAATGGAGGTTGAGCCGAAAGATGAATAGAATCTTGAAGAAACTATGACTTCAAGGGAGAACTCAACACAATCAAGTTCAATGCATGATTTTGCCCCCATTGACTTTGACTATCCTATGCAAGTTCCCGTTAATGTTAACATGGATGAGTTGGAAAAAATGATGAAAACTTGGTAGATTTTTCATTCATGTACATAAATTTTGAATCATTTTGCAATCAATAAATTAGAACATTCATTCACTCCTTACTTTGTAATTTTTTCCATTTAATGATTTAAATTGAATTTCTAGTTTAAATTAAACACTTAGTTTTAATATATTACTAATTTACTATCAAGTATTATTAATTTATTATATTAAGTAGCATATTTTTTAAAGTAGTACATAAATTGGATGGTACGTATATATGTGTATATATTTTCAATAGACTCTAAAGTAGTATATATTTAACGTATACATGTGTATATATTTTATAAATTAGTATATATATTATAGTATATATCTTGTAATATATGTTTTAAAGTAGTACATATATTGAATGGTACGTATAAATGTGTATATATTTTCTATAGACTCTAAAATAGTGTATATTTAATGTATACATATGTATATGTTTTATAAATTAGTATATATATTGTAGTATATATCTTGTAGTATATGCTTTAAAGTAGTACATATATTGAATGGTACGTATATATGTGTATATATTTTCTGTAGACTAAAGTAGTATATATTTAACGTATACATGTGTATATGTTTTATAAATTAGTATATAACTATATATAGTGTGTGTGTGTATATTGTAGTATATATATTGTAGTATATGTTTTAAAGTAGTACATATATTGAATGGTACGTATATATGTGTACATATTTTCTATAGACTTTAAAGTAGTATATATTTAACATATACATGTGTATATGTTTTATAAATTAGTATATAACTATA